>NC_142189.1:30355000-30655000 GCF_026936395.1 Plectropomus leopardus | reverse complement strand
TCATAAAGTCAGTGAAATGACTGAGCAATGTAAGTAACACTGCTCTAAGCTAATGCCAGCTAATATTAGTACCCATAAGCTACAGGTATTACCCACAGACTGTATATAAAGATGGACAGCATGACAGTTCCCCTACAATGTAGCATTTCAGTATGGATTGCACGCTGGTGGCTGGCTGCAGCACAGGTCGTAAAGCCAGCAGCTTTACAGAAGCTGATACTAGCGTAATACATTGGTGTTGAAAAACCCATAAAAGCTTTGGCACTTAAGAAGCTGATTTCAGATAAAGGATGGACAGAAGAAGGGTAGACAAACACAAAGTAGACAAACAAGGAAAGCTGAAAGGGAGGTGCTACCTGACACATTTGTGGTTAATGTGGTAACCTATTCCTGCTGAGTGAATTAAAGGCACAGTTCACCCCAAAATCAGAAATACACATTTTCCTCTTACCTGTGGTTCTACTTATTAATCTAGATAAGTTTTGGTGTGAGTTGCAGAGTGCTGGAGAGATCCATCATAGAGATGGCTGTCCTCTTTCCAGTAAAATGCAACTAGATGGCACTCGGCTAGAGGTGCTCAAGCTAAGAAAAAAATACTTTTGCAAAACTCAGCAGCAAAGTCTCTCCTCATATATCATGACCTAGTTACTCAGGATAATCTACCTAAGAGACATTGCTTTTGAGTTTTCAAATGTATTTTTTGCACGCTTTTTTTGAGCACCAAAAGCCAGCTAGTTCCATTATATTGAAGAGACATCTCTATGGCCAATTTCTCCAATACTCTTCAACTCTCAACAAAACTATCAAGATTAATAAATAGCACTAAAGAGAAAAGGAAAAATATGCATTTTGGTTTTGGGGATGAATTATGCCTTTGCAAGTAATCTACAGTAAAGCTCAGTGAAGCGAAGAGATCTATCTTCAAGCAGCTCCCAGTGTAGAACTGACTGAGATCTGCTTTTAATACAGACATAAGTCTTCACCCAGACACTTACCAGATTAAAAACATTAAGTGAGGTGACAGCACACAAACACACAAGTGTTATTTATACACATACAAATCAAAAATAAAAATGCAGATATATGCAGGCATGCCTGGCGTGCTTGGAAACAGATGCGCACATACACACACACACACACACACACGCGCACACACACACACACACACACACACACACACACACATAAACCATCTCTACACACACTACTTACTATAATACTGGCTGGCTCACAACCGCATCATGCATGCACCTGTTGGTATGTGTTTATGTGTGTGCATGAGGAGTGAGCAACTTGTGATTGCATTAGTGTTTCTGAGGTGTGTGTATTTATGATATGTGCATTTTTGTGTGAAGTTCTACGAGTCACAATGATGAGTGTTGTTGAAAAGTCTGTTGTGGAGGTGGCAGTGATGATGATGATGATGATGATGATGTGTATGGTTTAAAAGGATGATGAGGAGGATTTTAGAATACTCCGTTGGCTGAGATTGGCTGGCTACTCATGACGTCAGCTGTGATGTCAGTGGAAGACCAGAATCGCAGTCTTCTGGTGAGAGAGAGGGAGGGACGAGAGGAGGAGGAGGAGGAGGAGGAGGAGGAAGGGAGGAGGAGTTTGTCTTGACTTTTACTGCGGAAAAAATGGAAGCGTTTTGGGGTGGTGGGAGCTGAGATTGAGAGAACGGAGAGAGACAGGAGGGAGAGATGGAGAAATGTAAAGAAAACCATGAAATAATGACAGTGAGTAAATGAAAGAAAACAGTAAATTAAGAGGGTATTACGTATATGATGAACAGAATGAAAAATAACTGATATCATGCAAGAAATCCCTTTAGAATAAAACAAGAACACAGAAATCTGTTGTAAAATAAAACCATGCATTAGACCCAAGACTGACCTCAACTCACTCTGAATATAAACATAGTGTGGCTCATGGTGCAAAGCTCAGTGCACAGGAAGTGATAGAAATGGTTTGCAGAGCTCAAATTTATGCAGACAAACAAGACATAATAGTAGAGCAACTAGCAGGGCTTACTGTTTTTTTTAACTTATCTCCAATAAGATGAATATGACAACTTCCATGTGCCAGTGGAATTCAATTTTGAACCCACGAAGAGGGAATTGAGCTCAGCCATGAGTAGAATTCCATTTAAGAGAAGAGCACCAAATAAAAAAAGAAAACCCATGGAAATAAAAACATAAACAAAGCTTGGAACATGCATCAGAACCCTGTTCTATTATAAGGACAGAGTGATGAAAAGTATGCGGCAGGGCCGTATTCACAAACATTCTGAATGTATTCTCAGCGAATCTCCTAACTAAGCCAAAATTTCTAGAAAGGAGTCCCAGCTTAAGAGTGATTGATGAAAATTCTCAGAGAACCTCTGAGCAAGGAAGGGACAGAAACTTTTATCTTAGTGAGGACGTATGGTTGACCCCATTGTTAGGTGTGATGCATTCTTTTAGCAGATGTGATTGGTTGTCACAGATACACCCTTCTGTGAGCCTGCAAGGTGTGAACACCCAGTAAAATCAACATGAGACAGTGGAAGTGCTAGCTTGCCTTGCCTTAAACCTTTATCTTAGCAAGGAGGTTGACCTTGTTGCTGGGTATGATGCATTCTTTTAACAGATGTGATTGGTTGTCACAGACTCTTAAGTGCATGCAAGGTGTGGACACCCAGTGGAAATTAAATGAACTGTGTCTCAATATGAGACTGTAAAAGGGCTGTTTGTCACTCAGTGTTTCTCCGACATCCTTTTCTAGTCACCATTGTTTAAGAAACTCTTAAGCCTCTTAAAAGTCCTCCTCTCTACTCCTATTCAGTTTTTTACCCTAGGAGCACCCTTAAGGGCTAAGATGCTTTATAAATAACTTTTATCTTTAGAAGGGTGTAGTCTTAACTTAAAGGGGAAATTCTGAGAAACGGTCAGAATTCTATGGATTTTTCTAAGAATTTTGTAACTAGGAGTAACTCTTCATACTAGGAAGCTTTGTGAGTACAGGACAAAGACAGCTGCAGTGCAACATGGTTTTGTACCTTCTTTGTAATATGATAACATTCAATGTTCGTTGACCTACTGAAGCGCGGTCAGTTTGTGTTGTTGAGCTATATAATTTTAAGCAAAAGGACATATTTTATGTGACTGACAGCTAGCTCAGGTCCCTGCACATTATGTTTTGTGTCAGAGTCAGATTCAACTCAGCCCTCAGTGAAGGTTTTATTTCAGTTTTGGGGGGAAAGACACTTCACCTGACCAGCAAAGGACTGTAAGACCAAGAGTTCATGCAGTAGATTCTGTTAGTCTGATGAGGAGGCATGCAGAGGAGTAGGCAGAGTTAGTGGCTGATATGCTATGATTATCCCCATTTCATATGAAATGTATAAAAATAAGAACTATAGATCATGCTATACTGGGTGAGGATATAGCACCTTATGCTATATGAAGCACTTTAATGAGCTGATGTTTTTGTCTTTTGGTAATGTTGATATTAGAGTTGTCTGTTTATCCATCTGATGACTGCTGTATGGCACACAATGCATTTGCAAAAGGACAAATCAATATCTCTTTATGTATAATTTTATCTATTTTACTATATGTCTATATATCCATCATTCATTCATCCAGTCTGTCAGTCTGTCTGTCATCAGCTGCTCTAAACTTTCAACTTTCAACCTGTTCGTGTTTAGTGTTTAAAGTTTATTCAAAAGCATAAGTGGGTGCATAAATATCCTTTAAAGTTACAACATACAGCTCCTTTTTTGTGTTTGTTGAGTTTGATGAAATCCAAGGCAAATATGTTATGAAGAAATTTCAGCTAAAACAGTACTATTTTAGAAGTCAGTGTTTATCCTACGTTTGTACAGACCTGGCGAGCCAACAAGACCCCAGGAAAGCAGTCAACACCTGATTCATTCTTGTTCGGTGTTTTGCCTTGCTATATCTGCATTTTTTCAGCGCTTTGTCACATGTATGTATGCTGCTTACAGTCTGGCTGCCTGTCGCTCCCTTTTATTAAAGCTTCAACCTCACCTGACTTCTGTGGAAGTACAGACCCATATATGTCCCAAACACAGAAAATGAGAAGACAATAAGAAAATCCAGGCAGAGGACAAAGTCCTTCCAATGGGTGAGGAGTGATGACTGAGAGGGATTACATCTTTAAATACATGCTGTGCTGTGGATCTAACTTAGGCCTGTGTGATGAGTGATTCATGTGGATCTCAGAGACTAACTAATAAATATTTGGAAAAGTAGGCTAAATATTTTATAAAGCTTTATTTAAAGAAAGCAGTCAGCTGAGAGAAAACACTGAAAGTGTTTGATGGATACTGATAAATTATTGTTATAATTATTGCTATAATCACAGCATGAAAAGTTGATGCCAGCACATCCCTTTGTTTGATGTTTATGAATTTTGAGCAGTTCAATAAAATTAATATTCCTCCCGTTTTAGAATGTTTCATTTGAAAAGGACATATTTATGATAATGTTACAGTCTAATTATAATAATAATAACTCAAATGGCAAATAGCCTTTTATTACTTTTTGTAGCACTAACAGTGACTGTTTCTTAAAACTTTGCCTTAATCAGAAGAGTCCTGCAAAGACACAAAGGTCCTGAACACTGTACTACTACTGTTGCCACTAATCTCAATCTAAATCTGTATCAATTGAGGGATTTAAGCTTACTGTATCACACAAAACTCTAGAAACTGTCCTAAACCGTAACAGTTAAACTTTTAATTCTTTTTTTCCTTTTTGAGGTAGTTTTTACCAAAAATTACTTGAACTATGTGCTAATTACAAAGTATCAGGAAAAAGCTGCTAAATATATAAGTGATATATAAGTGAAAAATATAACTGTACATTGCACACATTCCAAAAAAAGTGTTGAATAAATGCATTAGAAACCTACTTTAGAACATTCAGTAATACCTCTGTGTACTACAAGTATTTCTCCAGGGGAAACAGAGACTAATATGGAAATACGGTTTAAAACAGTGGGGGGACAGTGGAGGGACAGATGGATAGAGTCAGCTATGTGGTGGTCAACAGCGCCCTCTGTAGGAGCAGACAGTTTGGTGCACCTGATCAAAATTGCCCATGTTCCATTAGCTTTGTGATTTTTGGAACCAAAATATTTGCAAAAATAATTGATACTTGGTATACTTGATATGTGTTGCATGTACGTTTTGTAATAAATCACTTTGTTTATACAGTGTTATTGCTCAAATTCCATAAAGAGAAAACCAAATTCTCCTCCAATGTCTACGTGAAACTTTTTTTTTTTTTTTTTTTTAAAAACTGAAACTTTGAAGTGTGTGTCTTGGACAGCCCTGAGATGAAAATGACCCATCAGCAGACGTCTCCTGGTAATTACTACTGCATTGAGAGAGCTTTTGTTATTTTGGAATGTGTGTGTGTGTGTGTGTGTGTGTGTGTGTGTGTGTTTACCTCGGCTGATGGGTGTGAGTGCTGGACTCTGGGGTCCCTTGCTGGTGCTGCTAGTGTGGTTGTTAAGGTTACTGTGGGCATGGCCGCTGTCCTGCGTGTCACTTCCTGTGCGCTGGGGGAGTGGTGGTGGGGTTTCGGGGGGGAGGAGGGGAGGCGGGGACGGCAGTGGAATGTCGGGGGCACTCTTTGCTCGTTCCCTCTCTTTGGCAGCTTCCTTGTCTCTGTCGGCCCCTCTCTCCCTGCTGCTCTCCTTTCGGGGCTTGATGAGTTTGGCTAAAGCTTTGGCTCCGGACCACTGACTCCTCCTAACCGGACAAAACAGTAACAGCTTATACGGAGCTGAGAGTGCAGAAAGGTGCAAGGATACACACAGCTATTCCATATTTTCTACAAAAAGTAATAATAAATGTATTAATAAAAGTTCTACTTTTTAGGCGTGGGGTCGTAGAACTTGTACTGGTCCATGATCTTCTCCTCTAGTTTCTCCTTCTGACGACGGAGAGCGTTCAGCTTATCACTTCATGAGGAAAAAGAAGGAAGGAAACACAAAAACACATTTTAATTTGTAAAACATCTTTGCATTAACTGGTTCAACATACAAGTACGTCTTTTATTTGAAAGCAGTTCTAGATAATGACATGTGAATAATACTGTCTTCTCTGTAGTTACACATAGTTTTTGTTATTAATCAGAATGCATACATTTATTTTCCAAACATCATGTTGTAGATTTTTAGTAGTAGATTTTTTATGATTATTATCACAGCCTGGGATATGTGATATGATTATTAGTAGCTCTTATTGTGACAGTGCACCTAGTGGAATTAGATTCCAAGGCAAAAGCCCAGTATGACACAAATAAATAATACAATGCTTTTTTTTGCTTTGATGGCTGTGGGATCAAAGTGCAGTTTGAATTAGTTTCTATGGAGCATTTTTTTACTTAACAGTCTGAATATAACAATCTAGTTTCCACAGTGAATTTTAGACTTATTGTAGGAGCTGAGCTGGAAATTTCAAGATCAAACAAAAATACACAATCTTGCCAAAATTAATGCCATATGTATGAACACAGTCAAATAGTTCCTTAGGGTAAGTGAGGGAATTATGATATATTATATATAGTAAAAGGCTCTGAAGCTGTTATTTATCTATTTTTTTAATAAGATGGTTTTCAAGTGAAAGGTTATATCACAGGTTGTTTCATAAAATTTGTATGATTACTTTTGTACTCATTCAAAGATGGTGTATTGAAGGGCTTAATTACTTTAAAACAGTTCCGTTTTTTTCTTAATATTGAAGATTTCTTTGTTTCCCTGCACACACTGAGGATAAATAACAGCAACAACAAAAACAAACAAAACAAGAAAAAAAGAACAGAATTTCACAATTGGTGCATTCCCACTTACTGGTGCTGTAAACTACATAAGTATGGGTGTGTTATGGTGTGAGGTTTCAAGTGTTGTTTGTGTTGCAGCTGTTCTGTGCAGTTACATGTAGAGTTTCTGCTCCTGGTGATACAGCTCTTTGCTCTCCATGCTCCTCTCCAGCAGGGTGTGGTTCTGCTGACTCAGCAGGTTGATCTGACTCAGGAGGTGATGGTTCTCCTCTTCCAGGTTCCCTTTCAATCGACTTAGCAGCTAAAAACACACATACGCAGCGGTCAGTCAGGAAGGTAAAAAAGAGACAGAGATCCAGAAATGCTCTCCAAAAGTCAAATGCTGCATCGTGGTTAAATAAAAGGCTCCACTCACCTCACAGTGGTTATCTAGTTTGGTCATGGTTAGATCCAGACCCTGGTGTTGCTCCATCAGTGAATCATATCGTGTCATCCATCGGCTCTGCTCCAGCTGGGCAGAGCTTAACGAGCTCTTGAGTTCATTCATGCGCTGCTGCAGCCCCTCACACTGCTCTGACTGCTGCGACTGGCTCTCTGTTAATCTAAAGGAGGAGACAGGGACGTCAAACATTAAGGAAAAACACTCCTCTTCTTCAGTTCTACTTACTGTGACTTATACTCACCCTCTTTCCACTCACGTATAAATGTATTCATGGTGTATGTGAAACTGTGCGTAGATATTATACACTGAACAAAAATATAAACGCAACACTTTTGTTTTTGCTCCCATTTTTCATGAGCTGAACTCAAAGATCTAAAAAATTTTCTATATACACAAAAGACACATTTCTCTCAAATATTGTCCACAAATCTGTCTAAACCTCACCTCACAGGTGAGATGGATTATCTAGATGCTGATTAGACAGCAGGATTATTGCACAGGTGTGCCTCAGGCTGGCCACAGCATTTTATCACACAGCACAACGCCACAGATGACGCAAGGGAGGGAGCGTGCAATTTGCATGCTAACAGCAAGAATGTCCACCAGAGCTGTTGCCCATGAACTGAATGTTCATTTCTTTCATTTCTCTACCATAAGCCGTCTCCAAAGGCGTTTCAGACAATTTGTCAGTACATCAAACCGGCCTAACAAACTCCGACCACGTGTAACCACACCAGCCCAGGACCCCAAATCCAGCATGTTCATCTCCAAGATCATCTGAGACCAGCCGCCCGGACAGCTGCTGCAACAATCGGGTTGCCTAACCAAAGAATTTGAGCACAAACTGTCACAACCGTCTCAGGGAAGCTCATCTGCATGTTCGTCTTCCTCATCGGGGTCTTAACCTGACTGCAGTTCGTCGTCGTAACTGACTTGAGTAGGCAAATGCTCACATTTGATGGCGTCTGGCACGTTGGAGAGGTGTTCTCTTCACAGATGAACCCCGGTTTTCACTGTTCGGGGCAGATGGCCGACAGCGTGTGTGGTGTCGTGTGGGTGAGCGGTTTGCTGATGTGAACGTTGTGGATCGAGTGGCCCATGGTGGCGGTGGGGTTATGGTATGAGCGGGCGTATGTTATGGACAATGAACACAGGTGCATTTTGAATGCACAGAGAAACCGTGACGAGATCCTGAGGCCCATTGTTGTGCCATTCATCCACGACCATCACCTCATGTTGCAGCATGATAATGCACAGCCCCATGTTGCAAGGATCTGTACACAATTCCTGGAAGCTGAAAACATCCCAGTTCTTGCATGGCCAGCATACTCACTGGACATATCACCCACTGAGCATGTGTGGGATCGGCATATACGACAACATGTTCCAGTTCCTGCCAATATCCAGCAACTGCACAGCCATTGAAGAGGAGTGGACCAACATTCCACAGGCCACAATCAGCAACCTGATCAACTCTATGCAAAGGAGATGTGTTGCACTGCGTGAGGCAAATGGTGGTCACACCAGATACAGTCTGGTTATCTGACCCCCCAGGCCCCCAGGCCCCCCAGGCCCCCAGGCCCCCCCATTGAAGAAAAACTGCACATTTCAGAGTGGCCTTTTATTGTGGCCAGCCTGAGGCACACCTGTGCAATAATCCTGCTGTCTAATCAGCATCTAGATATGCCACACCTGTGAGGTGGGATGGATTATCTCGGCAAAGGAGAAGTGCTCACTAACACAGATTTAGACAGATTTGTGAACAACATTTGAGAGAAATGTGTCTTTGTGTGTGTGAAATGTGTATATAGAAAATGTTTTAGATCTTTTGAGTTCAACTCATGAAAAATGGGAGCAAAAACAAAAGTGTTGCATTTATATTTTTGTTCAGTGTATGTGAAGGTGTATGTATGCATGTGTATATAATATATACTGTATATCAACCTATCCTCACTCACACCCTACAATCACTGTTTGTCTAGATTTTACTCAGCCACGCACACACACACACAAACCTGTAGACCCATTTTCTGCTACAGATAGAACAGATAGAACATTAGTAGCATGTAGTGCCTACAATTAAGAATAAGCAAAAAATAATGAGAAAATAAAGATAGCCACTGATGTCCAGGTTTTCAGGCCCGACTCACTTTCTACCTTTTATATAGCAAAGTTGCGACAACAGGACTTTACAAGCATCCTGACAGCTTATCTTTAAGGTCAATTTGTGAATACAGACTGTGCCTTTCTGTGTAAACTGAGAGTTCTGACACTTTCAAAGTATTTATATAGCTCCTGTACCTGATTTTTGACTTTAAAAAAAGACATCAAAATCTGATTGTTTGAAATATGTGATCTTTAAGAAAACTATTTTTTAGCTGATTTGGATCCCAAGACTGAACTAATATTCCTTTACCAAACCTGTTCAAGCAAGCATTAATGCCGCGATCCGACTTCATATTTGACTGTCTCCTATGTCTCTCTGGCACGTGAGTTTACTGTTTTTCACAGCAGAACTATTTAAAACAAATGCTGTCAATGTCTGATGGCATGTCTGCGTGTAAAGATACAGTACCTGTCCACTTCTGTTTTCAGCTGTAGATTCTCTTGCTGTAGCAGCCGATTCTTCTGGATCTCCTGGTTCAACTCCTCCTTCTCTTTCCGACCGTGCCCCTCCTGCTCCTCCCATTTTTCCTTCTGCTGCAGCAAATTACAATACCTGCACACAGACAGATGGATACAGCAGGGGGTTATTTCTACATGATACTGTCTGTGAGTATAACATGAGCAGTCCTCATGGTCATGTCTGGTTACACCCTTTACAGAAAGAGTTTGGCACAGACAATGCTCCCAAAATACAAATATAGAAAGATGCTATTTTCTGCTGAAGAGATTATGTTATGATCAACGTGTCAGATTTTACAGTATAACTATAACCACAGCTACAAAAACATTTAAAAATTATTCCAACTCAAGTGGATGGCGAAGTCCACACTACGACTATAACATCAATGAAAGTGGTGAACAATATCCTTTGGCTCACTCCTGTGGCAATTTCATGAACAAAAGAAATACTAACAGCCACTCAGAATCTTATTTAGACATCACATCCAACAGAGATCCTAACATGTAACCACAAAATGGACCACAAAATGTCTGTTTTTATGTTGAAGAAGATGTAGATGTAGAGGGTGTGGACTATTTTACTGATTTGTTTTCTTTGTGTTTTTATTCTTGTGAATTTAGTCATCAATAACTGAGGAGTCTCCCTGACTGTAGCAGATTCTGGCCAGTAGATGGAGCTGTTGACTGCTATCAGGAGAAGAAAAAAGTTCCTAGAGTTGATTAAAAAACACCTTAATATAATGATTTATAGGCTACAAAATACATTTTGTATTTAGATCCAAATCCTTTGAATTTAAAGTGTTAAATTTGGGTGTCTGCTTCTTAATTGCAGATTATTTCTTTCATTTGTGGTTTAGGAACAACCTTTAATGTGGTGAAATCACTCAGTCACAGTTGTTAACGCCTGTATGACCTATTATTGGGCTGCAGATTACAAAAAAAAGAAATCTGAGTTGAGTGATGCAGCTGTCGCTCTCTGGCACTGACAGGTCTCTGAAGGTGGTTTTGTCTTTTCCGATGTCCTCCTCTATAATCACCAGAACACAGCAAACAGCAGACTGATGTTAACTCGCACGAAAGTATGAATGAAACCTGTCTCCTCGTAATAGAGTGTTTGATTCTCCAAGTTCATCTTTGAAGAATTTGGTGAACCCATATCCCTCTAGTTTTCGGTTTGTTTCTCCTCAGCCTCCTCACAGTGTACAGCAGCAGCAGCTTATCAACATCCATTTTCATGAAGCGTGTTGCGTGAGCATTATCCTTCATCAGTGTGGATGCTCACATTGTTAGCGTTATAGTTATAGTTACAGATATAGTGCTTGGTGTGGACAGCCCTTTATTATTATTTTTATCATGATTATTATTTTTAAAGTATGATGTAACACAACTGTCAGGTTGGCAGTGTGAGAATGTCGGTTAAACATCAGATATTAAGGACATTCCAACAGAGGCTGAGTCAGCATGACGAGTTTACCAAAATGAAAAACAGAGTTTCCATTTCTTTGGCTGGTTAAACGTTAGCAGAGCTGTTTCCATTGTGGGGCCAAGAGAGGGGAGTGAACTCATGCTGACACACAGTGTGAAGCAAATGTAACAATAGAAATCTACAACCAGATCCACAGTGTTTTCTATCATTAATGTGTGTATGTGTGTAAGATGGAAGGTTCATTCTGTGTATACACTTTGACCTCTGTACTAACTCCATAATGTTTGATGTGAAAACGTCCCGAAGTGCTCCTTCGTATCGGTATCAGGGCTGATTCACGCACACTGTAATTGATCAGTATCGGCTAAAATAAATCCGATCAAAATCCCATCTTTTCTTTACTGAACTCTTCAGTGTTTTGTCCACCTCAGCCTGCTAGTGTTTCTGTAGTCCCAAAAATCCACACATAGTGAGACATCTTCTCTCCAGTAGAGTGCACCCCCTTAATTTTAGTCAAATTTAAAGATTCTGTATGTGACAGGCAGAGCAAACAATTTTTTGCTAAGTAAAGACATAATGGAGTAATGGAGTCCTGAGCAGAGATGTCAGTGTATGTGAGTCACTGTGAGTGTATTTCACTGACAGGCTAATCACTACCACTCTGCACTGCACTCATACTGTGGTTACAGCTGATAACAATGTCTCAATCTGCAGGGTTGTCATAGAAGCGTAGCACCTTCCCTCTGCTTCCCCCTCAGGTTAACACCGTCAGCTCTGATGCCTTTGTTAGCGCTGTTGACACTGTTAGCTGCTAGCTGCCATCTCAGCCACCTACATGTTGAGAGTCATGTGGAGACAATCTGATTGAGACTCTAAACCACAGATATGCTCTGAATGTCATATACAGCTCCTTTAATCTTCCCTTAATATCCCATCAATAACTTAGTTTATAAACTTTCAATTTTTGAACCTTAAATTATCAGATCATGGAGCTTGTGAAAAATGAGGAGTGTCAGATTAAGTGGGCGACAGCTGTTGGTTCAATGTGGTAGATTCATGTTGAAATCCAACATTTAGGTGAATATGAGTATGGGATCTGACTCAGTATCAAAGGTACCCAGTATCAGATCAGAAGAGGGGCAGAAAAAACCTGATGAGAACATCTCTGGCTTGGTATTACAGCAATACTGATGTAAAAAAAAAACAAAAAGGAAAAGCCTGGAAAACCAAATGGAACAAATAAGTAACAAGTTATGGAGGGTTATGCTGTATTAGTGATTCATGTGTCGGTTGATGTCCCGTCACTGATCAATAACACTGTGACCTACAGCCACTGGTGGTGTAAAACACAATGTGTGTACAAGTGATCAATAATCAACAAACTAAGCTTGACTGACAACACTGGATGTGTGTGTCCATATATATGTTAGATAAATACTGAATATGGAGCTCCGGTAAGTTCTCTCATGCAATATAACATTTTATACATTTTGTTACTTTTTCTCGGTCATTCTTGTACCTTAAAACCTTGAAACTTAAAAGCAGCAGTTTATTTCCATAACATGTGGACCTACTAAGAAACAATAGTACATATTGGTTAATGTAAGAAATACATTCTTCTGCAAGAATATAGACCTCCCATCACCCATCCATACACAAAACCTTATCTGTCCAGGTCATATCCCTGGACCAACGGGCTGTCCTGATCTTAACGATATGAAGTCAGTGCCTAAACCAAACCGTCTTTGCACGTGCATACAGCAGACTGAGTGTAAAATATGGATTGGGCAACTACACCTCTTTTTTTATATTAACAATATTAACAAGTTGTAGCACAGCATTAAAGCCACAGTGAAATTAATATAATGAAATATTTTCCAAGTTCTCATCCCTCATTGATTTTTTTTTAATCTCCTGATATATGATTAATATATGTTTTAAGAAAGAATTTTCTACAACATTTATCTCAAAATCCCTCTCCTCCCTTTCCGTAAAATGTCAAAAATAATTTTGACTCATCTTGAACTCGGGGTGGTTACATAAACGTATTTAATCAAATGTGATTTTTTAAAATGACCAGCTACAACATCACTTGACCGTTACCACAGAAGGAGGTGTGTGTTTAGATTTCAGCTGGCAAAAACTTGAGTTTGCATTTCCAAAGAATGTGGATCAGGTCTGATTCATTAGTTAAACCTTCACCCCCTTGTCCTCATCTAACAACAAACCTACAGCTTCATATCTTTCCGCAACTCTGTGTATCACACTATAATCACTCAGAGCATTCATGAAGCTAATATTCTGCAATCCAATCAGATTTCAAAGATTTAATTTAAATCTCTCTTAATCTCAAACGTGCTCATATCCTCCGCTTCACGACATCACATTACATAAGCCAAAAACGCTCTAATTGCCGTTTCACTGTGACTTTAACAGAAGACTAAACTCAATTAAGTCTCTTCTATTAAAAGTTGATTAAATGAGATTATTGTCCATTAAATTTTCCTCAATGACTATTTTCTGACCATGTGTTTACACCAAAGTGATCTTTGAGAGACCTCTGCAACCTACGGATTATCAAAGATCATCTTTTTATCACTTCACTGTAAGGATTGTGTGTTTTTCACTCACTTGCTATGCAGCGTCCTGTGTTCGCTCTCCAGCGTTCTCTGTTTGCCTTTCAGAGCAGCGTGCTGACTGATGAGCTGCTCGTACTCGTGCGCTTGCCTCTCGTGAACGCTCAGCAGCCGGTCATGGTCGCTGAGCACACTTTCTCGGCCTCTCCACGCCTCCTCGCGCTGTCTCTGCCACGACTCTACCTCTGACTCCAAGGCGGTGACTTGGCCTTGCAAGACGGCATTCTGGGCCATGAGAGATGCACTCTGGGAGGAGAGTGTGGAGTTTTCCACCTAAGACACAGCAGAATCCATACGAACAAAACAAATTAAATTATTTGGAGCAATGTAGTGCGAGTGACGTTACCAATAAGCCCATTTTTGCACACATTTTGTAGGTGATTTGGATGTTGTTTACCTGTAGTTTAGCAGTCTGTGTGTGCAAAGATGAATTCTGTTCCTGCAGGGTGGTGGTGTGTCGCTGCAGCACCAACATCTGGTTGTTCAGAGATGTGTTCTGTTTCTCCAGCTGTTTGAGCTGCCCCTTCAACAGACTGCTCTCCGTCTGCAGGGAAGCATTCTACAGAAAATAATGACACCAAAACTATCAGTGACTCAACCTACTAAGAAAATTTGATTTATTTTGAAAATATGGGAAAATCATAATGAGCATTTTTCAAGAAACTTTCCGCAAACTGTAAAAGATTAGGTAACATGGAAATGATCTCAAACTGGGGGAATATATCCATAAAGCTACATTTATCTCTTAATTCTCTGAATTATATATTTAAAATATATATTTTAAATCATATAAGTGTATTTAACTTTTACTTTTTTGAGGTTATTTAGGGTCCTTGTTTTTGTTTTGTTTTTTACTTCTTTTTCTCTTTTTTCTGGTAATTTTCTTGTAACTTTGTACTAACTCCTGGCCAGCTTTTAAGCCATTTCTTGTTCAGTGGCTCGTCACCCTCTTCCCATATTTCTGAAAAAAATCAAGCCAGTTAGCTCAAGTTTCAAAGGGTTAATATACTATCATGAATATGTAGTTTACATTATGTGAAAAGTATACATTTTGAAATAAATAATAGGAAAATTAACATACAAAGGAACATTAAAAATGCTACATCAGTGGTTCCTAACTGGTGGGTAGTGGTCCAACAGTGGGTCATGGGTCTCTTCTGAAAAGACTGACAGTAACTCATGAACGTTTTAAGTTTGTAAAAACACACTTTATGAGGTACAGTGAACTTCTAGCCCATAGCTTTTATTTTGAAGTTCTGTTGCTGTTTATTCTTACAATATGTTTTGGTAGCTGACATGTGTTTACATTATGGGAGATACCACTGAAGGTGTGGTTATTTACAATGTGTGGACCTTGAACTAATGACTAAGGAGAAACCCGGACCCGCTCACTGGACCAGTTGGAAACTGCTGTGCTACAATAAATACAGATCAAGACTAAAAAATACAGAATAGGTTGTATATATATAAAAAGTTGTAAATATGCATTATACCTATCAATTAAACATAGAAATAGTAATATGAGATGTACTGTGAGGTTTTTAAATCAGGAATTAATAAAGAGAAAACTTACATTCTTTTCTACATTAATCAGATGATCTTTGATTCGTAGCAGTTCAGCAGTGGCTGACCCTTGACCCTGGTCATTTCCTGAGCGCTGCTGGGAGTTGTGATTTCCTTCGCCCTGGAAAAAAAACAACATTGTAACACATACAATACAACACTTTGAAATCTGTGAAGATTTTTCGGTGGTTGTATGCGTGTCCTTACGGTGGCTAGCTCAGCACGTAGCTTAGTGTTCAGTTTGTTGCTCTCCTCTAGTTTCTTTTCTAGACAGGAGATTTTCTCCTCTTTAATCTTCATTGTCTGTTGGACAGTTTCTTCAAGCCGAGACTCCAGCAGCCTGTACCTGCTGACATGGAAAAAATAAATCAATCAATTACCCGTCAGAGACTTTTTTCTGCATGACATCACTTACCCTAGAATGGGATGAAAACATCTGCATATTAGAGGAAACTACCTGTCCTCCAGTGTGTGTTCCTGCTGCAGTAGTTTTTCCCGGTTCAGTCCGATCTTCTCCAGTTCTTCATTGAGTCTCTCTAACTCGACACTCTGCTGCTGAACGCTCAGCTTCTCTGACACCAGCTCCTGCACACACACAGATCATACACATCAACATTTCCATACGGATGACACAATGCATGTCAAAATATTAACAATGCCAATCTCAAAACACATCAGCTAACGGTCTGACGGCGATAACTGCCAACATTTTGGGAGTTCCACTGTAGCAAGTGGATATCCTGGCCAAGACTTGCTCTTCTATGCGCCAATCATTTTAAACACTTCCATATACTTTATACTGCTGCCTGTTTTAAATTCAAGAGTTTGTCCTGTCATTCTACCTGTTTAACATGTGATCATCACCTTCATTGGCATCGTATCTTTTTGTTCATATGGTAATTTAATTTACTCTACATTTTTTCTGCTTACATGAGCTTAATTATTTTATCTACATTTTACTTTTGTACTTATGAATTTGTATTTATGAACTTGCACCTTCATCTGTTAATGTTCGCAGTGCTGCTTATTATTTGTGTTCCACTGTTATTTTTGTATGACATGAAGGGGGGCAGGGGAGGGGCTACATGAGTGTAATATTTTGTTTTTATTAAATCTTTTAATCTGGGAAGCACTTCGTACTTAAGCTTGAAAAGTGCTATATAAATAAAGATTATCATCATCATCATCATCATCATCATCATCATCATTATTATTATCATCATCATCATCGTCATTATGATTATTATTATTATATGGTTAATCTCTAGGGCTGTACTGACTCTGAATTATGTCACTGAATCAGATTTGGATGTTCAATACAAATATGCAATTATTGGTTGCATTTTTCCATAGTTTAATAGTTTGAGGGTTCTGTGCATCTTCAGGGTAACACTGACTTTCACGTATTATAAACATGCTAAGTTAGCCTCCCGAGCTAATGCCCTGAATAAAGATTTGAAATGTGCAACAGCACTTTTTTGCCGACACTAAATGTCAAATAAAAGCCAGAAACTGCATCATATTAAGTCGCTTGTATCTTGGGACCATAGCCTGAATAGCCTAATTGAGCTATAACCGTAGCTTGACTTAACTATTTGTGTAAACATACTTTCTGAATTTCAGAGATTCAAATGTTTACATAATTAAAAGTCCAGTTTAAGCCGGACTAACACTTTAACTCTTTTTCTGACATCATGTAAACGTACAGTGTTATTCAGTATCCTTCCATTTAGAGTATGACTTCATTCTGGAACTTGCAAACAGTAGTTCATAAAAGTAAGTCCAAAGTACTTAAAGGACTTTACATCTATGCTGAGGAACATCATGTGATACTCCATAACTGCCACTATTATTTTATCAACTGCTGTGGGGAAGAGTGTCAATTATTCTTTGACAAAAACTCATAAGGGAAGTCTTTAAAGTATGTTCACTTCTCTTCACCACTTCATGACATATAAAATGCACGTTCCACTTCATGTAAGAAATCACGATTCATGTCTACGGCCTTGTTTTGTGAAGCATTCTCCTCTCACCTCTCTCAGAGTGGCCAGAGTCCTCTTGTCTATCGTCGCCTGTTTCTGCAGCTCCTTGTTCTCCCTCTCAAGCTCCTTGGCTTTGACCGACACCTCCTTCAGCCTCTCTACTTCCTTACCCAGAGCCGCGCCCTCTTTCACCACTGTGGCCAATCGCCTGGCTCTCTCCTCCAGCTCCGTCTCCTTCCCCTCCAGCTGGGTTCGGATCCTCCAGCTCTCCTTCTCCAGCTGCTTCCTGCCCTTCTCTGAATGCTCCAAGTCCAGCTGGAGCTTCCTCCTCTCCTCTTCAACATCCTCCCTCCGTCTCCGCTCCTCCTTCAGTTCCTCCACCTCCCTTCTCAGCTCTTCCTCTCTGGCCTGGGTCTCCTGCCTCTGTCTCTCTTCCTCCTCCCTCTCCTCTTTGCTCCTCTGCATCTCCTCTTCTAAGCGATGCTTCTCCTGGTTGAGAGCTCCTACGTTTAGCTCCAGCCTCTCTGCCCTCTTCCTCTCTCCTTGCACCTCCTCTCTGGCCTCCTCCAGCCTCCTCTGCAGATCCTGTGTCTGTCTCTGTGCCTCTGTGTGCTCCTCCTGTAGGGAGGCCAGACGAGCAGTTGAGGAGCGCAGGTTTTCGAGTGAGCAGCGCAGGTCCAGGTTCTCCTTCGACAGCAGGCCGTTCTCTGCTTCTTGCCTTGCCAGTCGCTGCTGCTCCCGCTGGGCATCCTCTGCCTCCCGTTTCAGCCTGTGCACCTCCTGCTCCAGGGAGGACATCTGCTTCTCTAGAGCCTCTGACCGCTCACTGCATGCACGCAGAGACTCCACCTAGAAGCACAATAGAAACGTTTTTTTTGGTAATAATTCAGTAAACTTTTAAGAACACATTAAGCATAACGTGGTGTTATTATTATTATTATTATTATTATTATTATTACCTCTCTGTTGAGAGCGTCCCTGCTCCTCTCCAGCCTCGCTACCTCTCGCTCCACCTCCTCACAGCGCCCGGCCCTCTCCCTCAGCCTCTCTGCCTCCTCACTGGCTCCTTTGAGTTGGGTTTCTAAGCTGGCCAGTCGGGAGCTGGTGTCTGTGATGTTCTGGTGCAGCAGGCGGTTTTCTGTTTCCACCTCGCGGACCCTCGCCTCGCTGTTTGACTGAGCGCGCTCCTGAAGGGACGCCACAGCATCAGCGAGATGCTGCTTCTCGCTCTCCAGCTCTGAGATCTGATTTGACAGGAGGAGTGGGATACAGTGTGAACAAAGGATGCATTTTTGGTCTCTTATAATGAACAATGAAAAATTCAGCAGGGTTTATACTTATGTGCTGAATAGGCACTGTACTGAGGCTCTGTGTACAAGTGTACCATATACCATGGCCTGATTTTCACCTCCCCAGAAAGGTAAATACACATCTGGCAATGCAGACCTCCTGTTCATTTTTGTAAACTGAAAACCATTCACCCCAGTGGATAATGAAGCCAAATTTTATACTTCTGTTTAATGTTGTTGTTTTTAAACCATGTTTTCTGTGTGTTTTAAGTGTGTTGGTTAAATCAATCAAACTTAACTGCACATCATAAAATGCTGACTGTTGTTTTTGAGGTGTCACTGCAGAGCCTTGCAGACACAGCACTGCACACATATAAAAACGCATAACGGTGTAGGCCACTTGTGTCGGCTAAAGTGTCGACATACAATTTAGCCATAACCAGAGAGAGAGTGAGTGAGTGTGTGAGTGTGTGTGTGTGTGTGTGTGTGTCTGTGTGTGTCTGTGTGTGTGAACTACCTGTCTGTCTTTCTCTGCCCTCAGAGTGTGCAGTTCTCTCTCCAGACACTGTTTTTCCTTCAATATTTCCTCTCCTAGAGACTCCATGTCCTGATTGGTCAGTCTCTCCTGGTCCAGTAAACCCTGCAGACGGTCCAACTAACAAACAAACAAGTTTTAATTCACATAACAACAGTGTTACGACCCTCTTGTGTAAGTCTAGGGACAAAGTGGTGTTTAACAGGCAGGAGAGCCAGTGCCTGTAACAAACAGACAATAAAAAAAATCTGTTCTTTTCTTTTCTTCGATCTTTAGGCGTCCTACCTTCTTGCTGAGGCCTTGGTTCTCCCTGTCCAGCTCCTGGGTGTGGAGCTGCTGCTCCTGCAAGAGGTGGTTCTCCTCTTTCAGTCTTTCTATGGAGGCCTGGAGCTCTCGGTTCTCCTTCTCCAGCTTCAACACTCGGCTGGAAACACACTCGTTCAGCTCGTGGACCAATGACTTACGAGCTGCAGCAGAGAAAAATACTTCTGGTTTGGACAAAATAAAGGGAACATTTTTGGACACACACACAGAACAGGGTATAACAGAGTAGAAAAACAGTGTGTGTCTTACTCTCTGTGTTAGTGTTGTCATGGTTCTTGGTCAGCTGCTCCAGCTCCCAACCCAGATGAGCTGACTCGTTCATACTCTGTTTCTGTCCGATCTCCAGCAGCATGTTCTCCTCCACCAGCTCCTCTAACCTCCGACGCTCATTGTCCCTCTCCTGCATAACAAACACACACACATTTACACACACACACACACACACTTAGCAAACCTTACAGTATTTTACTGTACGACATACATGTTATTGTTACAGAAATATATATGGGGGTTAATGTAGGTATGTATATTTACTTTTTAAAATATATTTTTCCATTAAAAAAAAGAGGAGCATAGATGTAATGCTGGTTGAACAAAGTTTTAATCAGGCCAATAGTGTACCGTCATAATTCGTTCTAATCAACAGCAAAAAACTGGCAATTACATGTATGTATGCAATATTCTGGAAAAAACCCTGTTACTTCTAAATATGTTAAAAACCATTCTGTTTCATTTTCATGTGGAAAGTCTTTGAAAAATTCCATACATGGTATTTTGACTGATAAATGAATGATAATGGCCTGGTGTCATACCATCTCCAGGTCGTGTATTTTAGCTCGAAGTAGCAGGTTGTCTTTCTCCAACGTGTGCAGCTTATCACAGCGCCCCCTGGAGGCTGACAGCTGCTCCTCCAACAGCACCTTTGTCTCCAGGAGAGTCATGTTGTCCTCACGAAGCTCCTGAATGAAGACGCACACAGAGTGAGTGGACTGCCAGTGCCAGCTGCTGAGTGAGTCTGGCTTCATAGTGTATTCATGTCGTCTGCATCTGCTTAAAGGTTTGTGCATTTCAATAGCACTGAGCATATCCATGCAAAGTAGAAATAAGGTTTTGTATTACGTGTCCATGTAAATCAAAGTCTGTATCAAAACCTTCACAGATTGAATACAGGACATACTGTCTCATAGTATCTACAGACACTAGTGTACAGCTCTGAATCTGAAGGTAAACTGTAGAGTGAAGCTGTGTTGGTACCTCCACTCTGGTCTTGTAGAAGTGAACATCATTGAGTTTCTCTTTGCATCTGGTCAGTTCTGTCTCCAGGCGGTCCACCCGGGCCGCTTTCTCCCTCAGTGAGTCCACCTCGTCCCGGTACACTCTGACTGAACGAGCCTCACAAGACAGCGACTGGTTCTAAATCACACACACACAAACACTAATATCATTTTCCCCTAATTTAATTTGTTTAAATAATTTTTTCAAGTATCACATTTAGAACATTAGATATCACATGACAGACAGACACAATGCAGATCATTATGCATGTCTTACACATTGGACAGGAGCAGAAAAAACAAAAACGCATTCCCAGTATTGGATTGGATTAATGGAACCTTAGAAAAAACTGTCAATAATGCAGACTTTAGATCTGCATTATTGGATTGATTTCTAGAATACATAATACACTGACAGTAAAGTTGAACTGAACTGAAATGAAAACTTTTACAAAACAAATTTAGCTTTTTAGTTTAAAAAAATTATGTGAATGAACCCTTGTTTACTTTACCAATTAATAAAACTATTATGATGACATTCCCTGTATAGTGTTATGATGGAACTATATAAACTGTATGAACTATATTCAATTTTCTGGTGTTAAGTGTTTTGTAACCTGCTGAGCTTCAGGCCTGTTTCCTGTCAAAGTAGAACAGACAAATCAATAAACAGCAGCCAGCTGTTTGACTTGATGATGATCACATTGACAATCTCATTTAGCACGTGAACTGAGCAGAGCTGCTTTGTCTTAATGAGGAACAAAAGCCTTTTTTAAAAAAAATGCTATTATTCTGGAGGCTATATGGACCTGCACTTGCACAGTGCTTACTTAGTCGTTCAACCACTTTAAGCACTTTCAAACTATAAATCATGTTCATATACACATTCATACACTGGTGGTGCAAGATGCCACCTGCTACTGAGTTTGTAATCATTCATACATATTCACACACTGATGGAGCAGCCATTTGCAATTTGGGGTTCAGCATCTTGCCCAAGGATACTTTGACATGTGGACTGGAGGAGCAGGGGATCGGACCACAAACCTTTTTGATAAAAGGACGACCTGCTCTAACACCTGAGACACAGCCACCTCACGATGACGGAAAAAATTATCCAAACTGCTCGTGTATCATAGAAAATAAAGTAGTGGATATCACCCATTGGAAACTGTGACATTACAGTTAGCAATGGGTGATGTGGACTCCCAACTTTAAGCATCGAGTGTGTCGTATAATGTAATTGTATTTAGACAGGGACAGTGCACCATAAAGCATTAACCTCATATAAAACAAGGAGGGATGCCTTGCACCAGGTTTTAGCAAAGCTGCTATATTCCGCTCGTAGTCCCTGGAGTAGGGAGGTGGAACAAATAAATTAATACATTTGATTAAATAAAGATAAGTTTGGCATTGCAGTCGTCACCATCTTGGATTTTTGGAGCCACAAGTGACCATATTTGGGCAATATGGGCAAGAGAAAACCAGTTTAGACCTGGTCCAAACTTACTGATCACAGTAATTAAACTTCCATATAGGTCTGATTTAGATAAAGTGTGCAATGTAGGCAATTAAACACTTAATCAGACACAGAATTTTAGCATCAAAAAACTCAAAAACATGATCCTTCTATTCCTAATACAACTCACTCATAAATGCTGGTATAGAATCCAAATAAAACGTGTAGTGTATCCCCAGCGTTATACAGTAACTTATCAGTTTAAACTGCCTTTCTACTGTTTGTTTTTAACTTCATCATTTTCCTCTGGTGACACAGATCTGACACTGCTGGTTCTAAACACGGCCTGACCTCCTGTTTCTGTTTCTGTAACTCCTGATCCAGCCGCTCCACTTCATGTTTTGAATCCATCAGCTGCTCCGTCTTCTCCTCCCTGCAAACATACACACACATAAATAACAGTTCAGTGTCCATATTTTTTTAATAATGTGTCATGTTATATAATCAGCCCTACACCCTGGTAATGTGTGGATAATTTGATAGCAATTGAAAAGATTGACAGCTAACAGTTAACTGGAGAGACATGCAGGAGACGTGTCCTATTGTAGGTCTGTAATAGAGGTCAGTAAAAGAATGCAGACAGAATGACTTCAGCTGCTGTGTGTAAAGATGGAGCGTGGAGTTTATCTGCAAATAGATGGATTCCCTGTGTGATTACATTGTATATCTATCAGAAGCAGACAGCATAATAAGCTATGCTGGATGTATAATGACTTCCAGCTGCTGCCCGGATCACCACAGCTCAGACTTCAACCAGTGAACCCCACAGAAACACTCAGGGCTCTGATGTGCAGCAGTGCTCAGAGAGCTACTATTTCAGCCACATGGGAAGACGATCTGACTGAATTATGAGTATGATTGAATGTTAATGTGAAAATAATACAGCAGTTTACAATGATTTGATAGTCTGTAACCGACATCCAGTTTTTGACTTTTTGTGTGACTGAGTGGGGACAGACTCACAGCTCCTGTCTGTATCTGCGGAGCTTAGCTTTGGTATCGGCAAGCTCCACAGACAGATGCTGCTTCTCTTCTTTGGTGAGCCCGGACACAGTCACAGCTGGTCCACCGTTATTGACTCCCACGCCTCCAGCGCTCTGCCCACGCTCAGGGCTGCTCATGCCCAGATTCCTGCAGCCTTCCCGGGGCTGCTGACTGGACAGGTAGTCCCTCTCCTGGGTCAGATCCACAATCACCTGAAAAAAAGAAATGTTTTTGCTAAATGGCCACTGAAATACTGTTACAGCAGACTTTTGACAACTTTCTTCTTCAAATGTGACCAATTTTCCAGCATAAATGTTTTAATGGGCAGGTTTCCACTGACCCTCAAATTGTGCAAATTGAAACTGCTAACATGAAATATGGCTAATGGAAAAATTGTCACAAAAAAGTGCTCACATGAGGTGGGATTTCAGGCGATTCAAAAAAGCCATATTTTGCAAATGTGCAAAGAAAAAACTTACTTTCACTTTTAGAGATGACATGACGTACAACAAAGAGTTGCTACAAGAGGTGCTGTTGCATTGCATAACTCCTCAAAAGTTGAGTGGATCATCTGGAGGTTTTGAATCCACATTCCTTGTTAAATCATGGGGCTATCACCTCCCAGAAATCCCTCACGTGTGGTCGCTCCCATGTAAGGAGCATGCCTTTCCATTATCGCTCACATAACACGCCTACGTTGCATTCATTTAGAAATAATGATGGCTAGCGCAGCGGCTGCAATAGAAGCTGCTGATGTTTTGAACATCTATTCTGTGCCGTCCCCTCTCTAAATTCAGTGGTTTTTGCAAGTCTGTGAATGCAGCACATGAGGAGCTCTTCCAAGAGTCGATTTTTCCTCAACTGAAGCTTGTGAAGTTTTAGTAGCAGGTGCATAGTCGATCATTCCATTCATTGAAAGTTGATCAGATCAATGGAGGAAAAGCAGCTGCGGCAGAGGTGAGTGAAAGCAAAGTCGTGGCAAGCCGCCACAAATGAATGAATGTGTGGGAAACTGGTCTTTGTACCTCACTGGCTTTGTCTCTCTGGTCGATCAGTTGCTGTAGCGACGCCGCCATGTTGCGGGACAGAGGTTCCAGCTCTTCGTTTGGGAGCTCTGATCCTTCCTCCAGCCAGGACAGGTCCAGAACATTTAACTGGTTATGGGTCACCTGCAACAGACACACACACACACACACACACACACACACACACACACACACACACACACACACACACAAAATCATGTTGACAAATCCAGGATAAGTTAAGCTGTATGCAAAAACATAGTACATAGTGCCTTCCTCCTTGCACATACAGGACACTGAGCTTATTCTAACATTTTATCATATTTATTGGTAAGAATTCTACAACCCTTTTTACAGCTGCATGGTTTGATTACACTGAACATTTTTTTACACTCATGACTGTTGTAATTTTGCTTAACTAGTTTGACACTTTTGGAAACATCAGGATCTTAACAGGAACTTAAAACAGTAAAGTTCTTAGTTTGAACATAGAACACAGTTTCCATACAGTAAGTAATATCAGACTCTTCAAAGTGTCTATGGGGTCAGAGGGTAACCAGCATGCTAGCATCATCAGCAAGGCCTCATCACCTGAGTCATTAAGCAGATAATATCCTGTCTCAGAGGCGAAGGGTTTGACCTGATACGGCAGGACTGAAGCAAATTAAGCGAGCTGTCTGAAAATAGGACGAAGCAATAATAAACATCATATGCAGAACCAAAGCCTTTAAACTGGAAAGCTGATGACCAAGCGGTTATTGTTCTGTGATGTCAGCTGATTTTGGACATGGTTCATGCTAAGTTGAGATAAATCAATGCAAGTCATTTTTAGGCCCTGACACACCAAGATGAAGTCGACCCAACGGTCATTGTCGGGCCATCAGTGAGCGTCTGTTGTCTTAGTCTTTGCAATGCATTTTTTTCCCAGGTGATTTAGCATGTTGAACGGGCATCAGAGACGGCTGAGCCCCTTCAGGAATTAATCATTCTAGCCCCTCTTACACTGCCTGTTCATGACAGGAATATTCTGCCATTGTGCTGCCTCGCTGTTCTGTATACAACATAGGGGTCGAGTGATATTGGTTTTTCTGGGTCGAAACTGATAATTAGTAGTTAATGAGACCGATAACTAATATTTGGAACCAATATGCATTTACAATAAAAATGAAAATCTTTATGTCAATATGCAGAATTTGGAATATAACAAACTCCAACACCAAGCTTTGTTTAAATGCTTTTAGCAAATGATTAATCAAAACTGAAACATTATATAGAGCTTCCAGGCAACTTTTTTTTTATAAAGTTCAGCGAAAATTAAAATAAAAATGCATAAATGAAAATAGCTCCCTGAGGATTTATAAAGTATAAGTTCCTCTCATGCTGACACTTCCTCTGCACTTTTTAATTAATATATTTTATCGGCAATCATTAAAATAAAATGCAGATACAGATGAAAGCAAAATGCCAAATATCAGCTCCAGTAATCGCTCATGCCGTTAATCTGCAGACCCCTAATACAAGGTACGAGCGTCTTGCCTCTAAGCCACCTGGGAAGGTAGTTACAGCACCGATACAGTATCTGTAGAGGCAGGACAGCAGGCAGGACGTGACCATGGTCAGGACGAGTGTAATGTATTGACCATGTGTTATGTGTGTGACCCTAGGAGACTTAAAAAGCAACTGATAGCAATCAGCTGTTAACACAAAGAAGAAAGACAGCGTCCACAAACTGGGAAAACAATACGATACAGGCCATGTCCATACGGAGACGAGTTTAGGTGTATCCGCAAAATAAATTTTTTTATTGTGTGGATGTTTCGTCCACACAGAACCAGTGTTTTAGGAGGCCGATTACACTGATTATTGAAACCGGGCCCCAGAGTGGACAAATCTGAAGACACCACCCTTGCATTTACATGTTTACAACCCATATGAATCTTTCCTGAACCGATGACGCCATAGCCCCACCTCTCCCTTATCCCACTTGTGCTAACTCCACCAATATGTGTGTACACAAATATTCCTTGAGACGATTCCGTGTTTATAGAAAACTGCTTTAAAACAAAAATGACATAGATCGATTCTGTCTCCATGTGGACATGGCCTCAGGAGCTTCTCTGAGCAGAGGACGAGATCAGTTGCCATATAACAGACAGTAAATGACTGTGATTGTCATGTCATTGTTATTGTTTATAAAGCACTGCAAGTTACATGTCACACTAGAGTCTGACACTATTGTGTTACATGTCACGCCCATCACGCCTCTTTTGGTTCCACAATGCTAACATCTTATTTAAAATCACACACTGATGCTGCCGTCATTTGGTTCCATGTAAAACTGCAAAGGAGGCATGAAGGAGGGACTGTGTATGGCGTGATCTCTGTTTAAAACGGGCTTCTGATTGGCTGTTCATTTCAACATGTGAGAAGAGGAACGGAAGTGAGGAAAGTAAACAAAGAGCCAAAGTCCAGAGGGAGTAAGATCGAAAACAACGATCAATAACAAACTTGTTATAAAAAGTCAGATTGTTTTTCTTAGCCATTGAGCTCTTTAGCAGAAACATTTCCTGATGGTTCATGTTGTTTTTTACTGCCGCATGGTAAACATGCTTTGTTATTTCAATATTAGATTGTAGTGTTAATTTGCTAACTAGTTAACTTGCATCAAAATAGTTTGTGGTGTCCTCTTTTGAATGATAAATACAAATAACCTCCGTGCTCGTAGTCTTTGTGATGTGTTTATCACCAACTTTTTGGCAGAGACATAGGCGATGTGAGGAGAGCAGCATTTTCAGTCTGCTTCATCACTGCTAGTTCTCTGATGTCAGCTGGTGTGTCTGGCCCTTTAGCACTATCTAAACAGATTTATGTAAGCACTGCTTCATATTTTTGATGAGAAAGAATGCCTTTGCATATTTTATGGCTTTGTGCATTCACAAAGGTTTAGTCATGACTTTACAGAGTTTTATGCTCCTGCCCTCAGAGCCAGATAACAACCAGAAAAAACTCAGAGTGGACATTCAACTGACTCAACAGACCATATCTGAACAGGTACAGGTCTGCCCCCACAAATAACCACCTGTTAGTTTGTAGTTTGTAGGTATTTAGGTCCCATGACAACTGAGCAAACTCCATCTGCTGATTTTCTGCTAATCTTAATAATTTAAGTTCCGTGAAGATTTTTGTGAGGTTGTGAAAACAGCATGACAAATATCTGAGCTTGTGATCTGCATTCATCACTGTTGTATTCTTGTCACGAGCTCGCATTGTGCTCTACTGACCTCCTGGATGTGAGAGACGATGGCAGCCTGCGTCTCAATGTCCAGCAGCTTGATCTTCTCTATCATCTCCTCTTTACGCTCACACTGACACACACACACACACACACACACACACACACACACACACACACACACACACACACACACACACACACACACACAAGAGCAGGAAATTAGGAATGTTAATACATTTAAATAGCATTATCGGTGAAATCGGTGCTATTTCTTTCAAAAACATGGCAAAAAGGCAACTGGCAACTTCATAAGAAATGTTTCACAGATAACAAGAAATTAGAAGATTTAAAAAAATGTAAAGGCTAGGGGAAGAAGGAAAATATATATAATTATTATAATTACAGATATTAAATTATTTTACAAAATTATTAAAAAATGTTAACTACTTTTTCAAGGTCATTTTCTCATTAATTAGGTGGGATGGGTTTATTTCTTTTTTTAAAAAACTTTTTTCTTAAGAATTTTCAGCTAATTTTCTTGTGCTTTTTTTTTGCAAATTCTTGCATTTCTTCTTTCGTTGCTCATTGCCTTCTTGCCATATTTTTGAAAGAAATCAAGCCAATTTGCTCAGATTTGCAAGGGTTAATGCCTAGAAGAACAGGACTATGGGAAATGTAGTATGTTGAATAATACATAAAGTTTGGGAAATGTGGATCTGACCCCCGTGGGGTGGAAAAGTGCTATTGTGCACATCAGCAACATTTTCATGTGGCTTCACCCCCCCTCCCTCTTGCCACCCTCGCGGCCCTTTCCCTGGAACCAGGAGAAGCAGTACAGGTAGAGAGTGAGACAAAAGCAGGGAAGACTGAAAGAGAGGGAAATTAGGAAGGAGGAAGCGATGAAGGGGGGAAACAGAATAGTCACGTGCAAAAATAGCTAAATAAGAAACAGCAAGATGAATAAAAAGAGCCATGGGGTTCAGAGTTTTTGGAGGAGGTGGAAACGAGAGACAACAAAGAGCTGACAGAAAAACAACCTGCGCCCCGACCTCCCACATGAATAGCCCCTCCTTTTTAATTTCAGGTAACACAATTAACTCTTACCTTGCCATATCTGGCTCATACTATACTACTTAACGAAAATGAAGAGAACAGATTTCAAAATAGATTTCAAAATTTGGTGGTTTACAATCCCGGACCTGTTAAGCCTTGGACACCTGAGCAAACAGGTTTGATTTCTCTGAAAATCATGGGAAGAATGCAACGAAAGAAGAAATGACCCAATAATTTGAACCAAAAAAAGTTAAAAGCACAAGAAAATAAGCTGAAAATTATTTTTAAATAAGTTTAAAAGAAAAAGAAAAAGAAAAACAGAAATTTAAAAGAAAAACATACAAAGAAGGAAATTATATTATATTATATTATATATATATTATTATATAACATTTCTTACCAAGTTGCCAATTGCCTTTTTGCCATGTTTTTGAAAGAAATTGCACAAATTTTATCAGGGCTCAAAGAAACTGAGAAAGGTAAAGAAAAAAAAGTTAAAAGTACAAGAACATATTTATTTATTAGAAATTATTTAAAGAAAGTTTTAAAATCAATCAAACAAGGAAATGACCTTAAAAAAAACATGGGAAGAAGGCAATGAGCAATGAAAGAAGGAATGACCCGCCCAAAAGAAAGGTCATGAGCACAAGAAAATTAGTTGTAATTTCATTTAAAAAATCATTTTTAAAAAAAGGCATTTTTAAAAACAAAGAAAGAAATGAACTGTAAAAAGTAGTTAAAAAAAAGATTTTGTACATGAGTTTTATATCTGTAATTATATTTTTTTCTCGAGCTTTTTGAAAATTCTTTTTTCAATCTACCAGCTTCTTGCAATCTGTGGAACATTTCTTACCAAGTTCCTAATTGCCTTTTTGCCATACAATTTGCTCAGAGTCCAAAGGTTTAAATAATTGACAAAGATGTCTGAAAGCAGCATAAGAAAAGTGATGTCACTCCAGCTTTTAAAGGGTTATCTTAATAACTTATACAAATATTTCCTTTCTCATACAGTAACATCTGTGTAGTTATAGTGCCCTGAAGCGAGGCTCCCGAACAGTCAAACCATGCCGACTCATGCTCAACATGTTCACTGTGTAGTGCCATAATTGTAAAGGAGATTACAGTGAATAAAGCATTGGAGTAACTCCATGAGCATTATGATCCTGCAGTCCCACCCTGCAGGTTATCAGCAGGCACAATGAACGGCTGTGCTCAGACATGCAAAACTAAACACACACTAACACACTTCCTGCTCACACACTGGGTGGTACAGTCAAGCTGCTCTTGTGTTTTGGGCGTGAGAGTGTGTGTGTGTGTGTGTGTGTGTGTGTGTGAGAGAATGTGTGTGTTACCTGGACAGCACAGCCAAGTATCAGCAACAAAAGTCTTTTCAGCTCCTCCATGCTCTTTGCTGAAAAAAAAAAACAAAACACAAACACGCTGTAGATCAGAATACACACTGACATTCTAAATTTTAAAGAGAAAAATACAAATATGACAAGCAGTAATGGGGCATAGGGCGGAGGGGGGGGGCTTTTCCCGTTTAACCATTAGGACCCATTTTAATATATATAATATATACACACTCGTATCCCTCTGCACACAAAATGTGCTTGTACAAAATGTGCTGGAAATTCACAGATTAAACAAAAATAAACAACCTTGCTAAAATGTATTACATATGCACGACCACAACCAAAATTATCAAAAATCAAAAATGTGAGTGAAAAGTTAAGTTCAACACTATCTAAAACAAACATAAACAGAGCATTTACTCAACTTATCATGAGCCTAATATGGCTAATAACACTAACAGCAGGTTAACAGAATTCAAACAAAAGAAACATACAGCACATACACACATTTTTTACACTAGCTCCAAGGAGGCCTTGGAAACTGAGAACAGGGAATAAATACTCACAACTGTGGTAAATGTAATAAATAGGATGGTAGCCACCTTAACAAGAGGTTAAGGAGGACCATCCCAACATACACTGTGGTCATGAGTGGGTCTTTTGCAATGCTCCATAGAAAGATACATGTGTGTATTATGCATTTCCATCAAAGCTCAGACAAAAGGTAGGACTGCATTAGTAATCAGGTGTGTGATGTGTGTGTTACCTGACAGCGGATCCTTGGCGATGCAGAGGATGTTGGGCAGGGGCATAACTATCAACTGCTGTAAGCTCTCCTGTAGCAGAGAAGAAGATGAGGTTGAAGGGGAGTTAGAGGGACATAGAGAAAAAGAACAAATATATTGTCAGTTTTATGGTTATGATAATAACTGTAAAAACTGTGTAGTGTTACTAACAAGCACTGCAGGCACAAAAAATAATTTTGAAGACTAAGAGATGCTAGATTTTAAATTAATAACTTAAAGAAATATAGAAAAATCCATTGCCTTAAAAAAGGGAAGTGAATTTACCATAAATCTTAATTTATGTTTACTTTATATCTGATTGTTAAATTTACCTAAAATTCTGTTATATGTATTAAATATTTTTATGTGATTGCAACTTACAAATAAGTTCTATTAAATCCATCTCTCTCGGTTATAGCAACTTCAGTGAGCTGAGTTTACTGTGCTCTCTTTTGGTAGTCTGCCAGCTGCATACTGAACCATATTTATATAATATATGTGTTAAGTTTACTTGAAATTGAACTGTACTTACTTAATTTTGTGAAGTTGTTTAAAAGTGACCGGTGAAATAACCGTTTTAGCACCTTCAGTAAATCAAGTCTGAATTGTGTTGATCATAACAAAAAGGATTTTGTCAATAATGAAGTTAGGAGATCTGCCAGTTCTGTTTTGTTAACATGCTTAATAAAAATTAAAAAAAATTACTAGTTTGCAACCAGCAGAACAGTACAGTGCTTGGTACAGTCAACTTGGTTTACTGAAGTTGATACAACTTAGAGAGATTAATTTAATTTAACTTGTCATTTTTAGGTTGCAATAACTTTAGTTAAATAACTTTAACTAAACTTAACTATTATATACAACATAAACATGAATTTAGATTAATAGTTATATTTCCTTGAAATTTATTGTCACGTCATGGTAAGGCATCACTTTGGTTTTTAATAATAATTTTAAAATGTTTTTAAAAAAATTCTTTACAGGACTCTCCCGACTGTTTGGATGGTTTAACGCTATACTTTCCAAAAGTCACTCAGCAATAATACTGAGCACATAAGAATACATAAATATAAGTGATGCTGAGTATCATAACTAGTAGTTGCTCCTCTAACAGCAGCTTGTTTATAGCTGTGTGGTGACATAAACAGTCTGCAGGCTGCAGGTCTTATTTTTAGCTGCTCAGCTGCGATCAAAACATTTTCTGTAGAAATGAATCAAAGTCCAACCGCCAGCTGACCCAGACTTTGTGCTCCCACGTGTGTGCGTGTGTGTGCGTGCGTGTTCGTGCACGTGTGTGTAGGCGAACAGCAAACAGGAAACACCCTGCTGTCGATAGTGTGTGTGTGTGTGTGTGTGTGTGTGTGTGTGTGTGTGTATGTGAGTGTGTGTGAGTCAGGAAAGACACAGCCCACTAGGAGGGAATGCTTTCCATTCCAGAATATCCTCTCCTGTCTCCCAAAACACACCTGATTGTCCAGACAGGCAGAGACAAATTTGAGACAAACATCTAAAATATTTTCTTATTAGCGCTTGTGATAGTTTTTTAATGAGCATGAACGAAAACAGGAGAAACTGTTTCAAAAACATGCATTAGCAGCATGCATTTCAGCCAACATCTTACCTCCAAAACTCACTCAAAATAAACTTGTTTCACCATAAAACTGGTAACACCTCTTATCCAGAAAACAGACATTAAATGGTGATGTATATAGGGAATAACCAAACAAGATTTCGGACACTTCACTGTGATTATTTGAATGTCACTGCGTCACCAAATGTACCGGGTATTTATGTATTTATGTGTGATGATGTAGAAGTGTGGTTTTGTCAGTTGTGGTCCTGCGTCCTGCACACAAGCTGTAATAGTCCTCAACCTATTTAGTTTACAAGCTACTTGGCTTGCTCGTAGCTCACACTGCATTTTTGTATAGCAGAGTAAAATGTAGGGTTCATCCTATGTACACTCTACTTTGTTGTGCATTGTGGGTATTTTATGGTGCGCTATATAGTGGATGAAATGAATCACTGAGAATTTGAACACTACAAAAAGCAAACACACTATATTGCACTATTTCTGTTAAAGGGAACAGTTTCGAACACACTCGTGTCACTCATAATTAGGGCTGCACCTAACGATTATTTTTTTTAACGATTAATCTATCGATTATTTTTTTTAATTGATCTAACTATTATTTTTTTATTACTCCATTAATATAACAATGAATTTACCAAAAATAACATTTTAAAACTTGTCATACACTGCAGGGCATTATTCCCCAACAAAACATAGCCCAGTCCTAACTGGTAATCTGTGTTTTACAGTCTGATACAAAGTCTCTTGTCGCTTGTTCCATTCAGGCAAAACAAATGTAGCACAATCTACATTTAGCAATCCAACAGCAAAATAACAGTTGCTCTTTGTTACAGTTAAAAACCTCAAATCTAGCAGTCCAACAAAACATCTTACTGTAAAATTAGCGCAATTTAAATAACACTATAACTTAACTAAATAATTAGAATTAGTACATTATTTCTGCATCAAAATAGTCCAGTCTTAACTGGGCCCTAAGGCATATCGCTGCCTGCTGATATGAGTGCTGTATTTTCATATTTATAAGCACATATTCCTCTCATTTATGGTGTTATACAAGCTCCTGCACCGCTGACAACCCTGTCCTGTAAATATTTCAAAATAAAATGCACTGTATCAGCAACTGATGGCATTCTGTCTACAGAGACGCAGTCAGATAGCTTTTGTTTTGAAAGGGAAGCAAGAAAGTTGAGGTAAAACAAACATCTTTGTATTTCCTAATCTCTCTGAGAGACTTTAAACTGCAGTACAGAGTCAACAAAAAAAACGGCAAGCCACCGTTTCTCTAGATGTGCTGCAGCTGACACGCAGCTCAGACGCGCCTGACAAGCGCTGCTCAGGCGAGCAGTGTGCACGTGCTAACTTGATAACATGAGCACTGAAACAAAAAACAACACGCTTAGCGCTGCTCACGCTCTCATGAGGCACGCTAAGTGAAACGATGTGACGCACTGACGCAGGTTATGTGAATCGACGTATTCATGTAATCAATTACGTCAACACAAATTTACGACCAAAAAAAAGAGAGAAATATATCTACTGAGAGCATGAAAAAAAATCTTGAATCTAAAAATTAAACTTGTGTAAAATGGGAGCAAAAACAAAAATGTTGCATATAAAATTTCTGTTCAGTGTAATTTCATTTTATTGAAAATGTTCTGCTAACAGTCTATATATATTTAAATTTGGGTCCAGCAAAAATGGATGAAATTTGCCTTCATTCTTTTTTGATTTTTTTTATCTGTTTTTATAAATGGTGCATTAGCTTTTGAAAAATGTATAGCAAATACATATTGTTTAGCTGGTGGTGGAGTGTGAATGAGAAAACAGTTGTGAAAGCAATAAATAATGTCTCACAGTTTGTTCCACATATACTTCTGTTTTGTTGATGGTGTGCAGAGTTTCAATGTGTGACTTCAGTTTTGATCAGTGTATGTTTGAAACCGAAAAAACTTTAATCAAATGTAATCGCAGAGACCAGGCGGGGGGACAAGGGTGCAGTGTTTTTATCAAAACATGTCATTTGACTGCCAAAACAAGCTGTTTAGAGATGAGGAAACATGACAGGGGAATAAGGTCACATCGGAAGACATTAGGTGTACAGAAAGGACACATGGGAGACAAAGGAGACATGCTTGTGACCCCTGGCTGAGGAGAAGGGAAGTGTGTGTGTGTGTGTGTGTGTGTGTGTGTGTGTGTGTGTGTGTGTGTGTGTGTGTGTGTGTGTGTGTGCCTGTGTGCGTATGTGTGTGTTTTGGGATGAGGGAAGTGACTGTCAGCAGGGAAGGGCTGGCTGGAATAATACACTTCAAAGCACACACCTGTGCTCAGTCTCACGTGCATCTTCTCACAAAAGGAAAAGATATCAAAATTCATATCTGAGTCAGTGCTGCTCTCATAATAAATATTAACTGGAAAAACTCATTCACATTTTACAAAATCAAAAATACAAATTTTACCTTTTATCTGTAGAGCTATTTATCAGTGTAAGTAATACGATGTAGGAACTGTTTTCTGTCTACCGAACTACATCCGCTAACCGAATCACCCTGCAGAAGAAAGCGTGCATCTACTCATGGATAAGAGGCTCGTGACAGCGTGTATGTAAACATTAATGTCGTCCTCCTCGGCTGAGCTGTAAGGTTAGCTAGCTTAGTGGTGCTCGGTGAGTTGGCAATAGATAAACTCTACCTTCTGCACGATGATACGTTGGTGGTTGTAGTTCGGTAGAGAGAAAATAGTTCCTACTTGAAACTGCGGACAACAAGGTCTGTGGATTATCTTGAGTAACCGGGTCATGATTTCCGGAAAGAGACACTCCTGTTGAGTTTTTCAAATGTATTTTTTCTTTGACTTGAGCACCACAAGCCGAGTGCCACCTGGTTCAATTGTATCAGAGAGAAGGCAGACATCTCTACAATATCTCCAACACTCTGCAGCTCACACCAAAACTATCCAGACTGATAAATAGCAATACAGGTAAGAAAATAATGTTGTTCTTTATTCTGGGGTGAACTGCCCCTTTAATGTCCTAGTGTACATTTGGTCACTGGCAGAATTTGATGAGATATGCAGCTCAGGTCTAGAGTGTCACCTGCTAACCAGGCAAATAAACGCACAAGCATCAGCTTACAGCACCGTCACAACTGAGCTGCAGGGACAGCTTTGAGGTACAGAGTGTAGAGGTACTGCAATACCTACAGATAATGTTACACTGGCCTATTCACCAGGAGGTAATGAGAGATCCAACCAGCCTCTCTGTCTTACACACACACACACACACACACACACACACACACACACACACACACACACACACACACACACACACACACACACACACGCACACACACACACACACGCACGCACGCACACACAAACACACACACACACTGCATGGTGTGAATAAAACATGTAAGCTGGCTACCAGATGTCTTTGAGGCACAGCAGGAACTCGGCTGAAACACATCATCCGTCTGGAAGCTTTGCCAATAACTTTTTGTTTCTTTCATGGAGAATTAACTAAACACTAAATATACTCTTGAAGAGCAAGTGAAATGACGATCTGCGTAACATGTTGGTTTTCCAGTCCATCGCTATGGTTGACTGACACTGTCGGTTGTTTTAAGTATTATTTGCTGAACCAGAAAAACAAACTGAATAAAAAAATAGATTAACAGCATCTTAGATTCATACTAGCAGAGGGGGGACATCTAATGTGTGGCCCCGAATATTACACTGGTGATACCAGGAAAAAAGCCACGTTGTTATGTTAAAATTAAAGGGCTGATTCATTTGAAAGCTTGTCAGGTTCAGCTCCACACTTTCAGACTTGACTGAACTCGTATCTATCAAAGCTACAATATAATGTCATGCTAAAACTAAGCCTAAGTTGGTTATGATCAAGAGTCAGTTATTATCATTTTTCATTATAAACACACGCCTCACCTGCTTACACAACAGCCACTACCACTCATTGAGTAAGACTGTTAGGGCAGCGCTATTGCACTTGATGATTTGTTCTCTGTAAGCTGGAAACAAACTAACAGCTCTCCACTTCATTTGTTAATAGAATTTGCTAATCGCAGTAGAAAATGTGACTAAATAGTCAGTCTGGAGCTCTGCAAAAGCCCTGTTTTGTGTGCGTATATGTGTGTGTCCATGAGAGGTGAAGAACCATAGTGCGAGAGAACCAAAGCGCCAGTGGCTTAAAAAAACATGACAATTTCTAGTCAATGTACACAATCAAGTCATTTTACATATCCCACGTGGAACAAATAGCGATACCTTGAGTATATTTGATATATCCCCCTCCCCTACTGCATACTATAGAATTTCACAACTAACTTCAAAATGAGAATATCTGAAGACATGAATGAGACATTTCCTATCAACTGCATTGAACTTAAAAAATACTTCATCTGCAGAGTCCAACAAGCTGTAACATAGTTGACTGTTTACTCTGCTACATTTAAATGACTCTGAGGCAATTATGGAGTGTTTAGGTTAGCGTTTCCATCCGGGAAAAAAAGATTATGGTGTTAATGCCATGGCTAAGGTCAATGCTAACTAGCTGGTTGTTAATTATACATAGGACAGATTGACTTACACTCCATAACACCATCTGGACCTGCATTGTATAGAAATGTTGTATATATTCTAAATTTTTGTGCAAGCACTACAAATTAAATACTAAGACTGTGAAAAATACAAATGTCAATGTCTCACATAAAAGCACTGTTTGACTTTAAATATGTGTGTGTGTGTGTGTGTGTGTGTGTGTGTGTGTGTGTGTGTGTGTGTGTGTGTGTGTGTGTGTGTGTGTGTGTGTGTGCGCGTGTGTGTGTGAGCGCGTGTGTGTATACTAGTGATAGCTCAGATCTATAGATATTCTCCCGCAGCAACATCACCAGCAGGATCTAACACTTAAAACTGACAAGGGATCAATACAGCCTGCTACATGACCCATTTAAACACACACACGCATGCTCACTGGGCCTAAATCCGTGGCCCACTAACACACTGGGCTCACATTTCTAATCCCAGATCAATAAAATGGTGGCATAACTGCAGATCTGACTTTAACTGAGCATCCAGGTTCCGTGTTCAACAACTTTCTCACCACTTTCAAATCCAAATTAAAACCCTGCTCCTCTCCTCCTGAGAGATTCTGATCCATAGCGACGACTCAGCAATGAAAATCAACGCTGATTTTACTGAGAATATTGTTTTTGGGTCAGATACATGATCATTTTATTTTAAACTAGAACTGCCGCCTGGCAGTTGTTTGCCTCCGTGCACCAGTCCAGTTGAACTAACAGTACAGCCATGTCTGTGAGAACATCCATGCTTCTACAATCAGCAAAGTTTCCAGGTGGACACCCAAGATTAGTGTCTACAATTCAACAGAAAAGTGATTTTGCAGAACATTATGACTTCACAGTGAAGTTGACCTTTGACCTTTTGGATATAAAATGTCATCACTTTATCATTATATTCTATCAGACATTTGTGTTAAGTTTTGTCATGATTAGAAAATGAATCCTTGAGCTATGGCCGAAAACATGTTTTGTGAGGTCACAGTGATCTTTGATCACCAAATTCTAATCAGTTCGTTCTTGAGTCGAAAGAAATTCCCTCAAGAGTGTTCTTGAGGTATTGTGTTCATGAAAATTTAACAGAATCAAGGTCACAGTTACCTTGACCTTTGACCACCCAAATCTAGTAAGTTCATTGTTAAGTTTAGGTGAACATTTGCGCCAAATTTGAAAAACTTCCCTCAAGGCGTAAGTATGAAACAGACCAGGTCATAGTGACCTTGACCTTTGACCACCAAAATCTAATTCGTTCATTGCTGAGGCCACGTTCGCCTTTGATTGGAAATAATGACAGCTAGTGTGGTGGCTGCAATAGAAATAAAGCTGCTAATGTTTTGAACATCCATTGCCATGCTTCTTGGAATGGTATCGTGAGAGGAGAAGTTGCATAACATTGTGAGAGTAGTCATCTTGCAATTATGTTTTATTAAGATTTCAAAAATATCACTTAAGTTATGCGCAAATCTGTAATTCTCTGTCTAAGTGAAGATATTATGCTGACTGGCACACATAAGGGAGCAAAAACAATATCATCCTTGGCCGAGGTCAACCAGTAACATTTAGGAGCACTGAACAAGACCCTCCTGTAAAATGCTGCATGACATCCTGGTGTCTGAAAAACAAAAACTACTTAGTTCCTTTAAGACGAGTTTTATTTTAAATATATATTTAGGAACCAGTATCTTGCTTCAAGCTAATGTAAATGCTTCATTTTAAAAGCTTGCTGGATATGCAGGAAAACAGCCATCAGCATTTGCATCAGTCTTTACAGGCTGAATGGCAGTTTCTTGAGAATCAGTGTGTTACAGTGTGCAGTTCTACTGGTAGGCAGCAAACTGTTTAAGAGGGCGGAGAGAGCTTTCTAAGAGAGACTGACAAAAGCAGGGAGACAAGTGAAGGCTCATTCCTCCCTCCCCAGTAACTCCTTCTTTCCTCTCTGTTCTTTGGTTTTTTTTCTGTTGACAAAGAGAACATTAGCACTCTGTCTCTGACCCCGAGTTGTTCTCCTCTACTAGTCAGAAGGGCTGGGGATGACCACATAAACCCACACATTTAAGTCCCCCTCCGACACATATGTAAAAATACTCTGCTATACTATTATTATACATTATATATATATTATTATATGGTTTTCCCCATATATAAAGTTTTTTTAAAAATTGGGAAGAGGAAAGAAACAAATCTCCTCTTTCTCCCTCATTGAGAAATTCTGATTGTGACCTTCATTCTCCGCACCACTGCTGCTTGCGGTAGTTTCACTTTCTGCTTTCTCATACACTGACACAGCACTTTAACAAAATGTTGAGAGATTGGTCTGGTCATGTGAGACGAGTGCAACGCAGCTTTTTGTGTGTACGCTGATTGTTAGCTGGTTAGCTTGTAAGCTAACTGGCAGTGACTGCCACAGCATTCATGTTTATTAATCAAACAATACTATCGGCTACAATGGGGTTTTTTGGTTGACAGAGGAAGAAATATATGTGTGAAAGTAGCCAGCGAAGCAAAGAGGCAACAGCACAGTGAAAGCAGAGCTCTCCATAGGTTCAGCAGCAGTTTGTCTGTGGATCTGTTCACAACTGATCAGATCAGATCGATGGACAAGAGAAGCAGCTGTTTGTGAGTGAATGCAAACTTTTCTACCCAGCAGAAGGAAACGTTAAATTTCACTTTTAAACATGCATGATATTCTGCTGCCCCGTCTGTGCCCAGAGTAGGCTCTGTGCTATAAATAATCAGTATATACCATATGCCAACGGTGCCCCTAATGACGATCTAGCTCCAAAAATGGAAAACTGCTGGAAAACTGGCAGATGTTTTATTCATGGTGGGCTACCACAAATAAATGAATGTGTGGGAAACCCTGTTAACACTACTCTGTTTCAGTAAGTAAGTACTTTCATGATGCAGCCTCGCCCCTCCAGCACGCACGCACACACACACACAAAACAGCAGTCATTCCTGACAGTGGCTGGCAGTTAGGTGGGGCAATAAAACATTGCTGACGAGTTTGACCAGGGTCAGCACACACACACATTCACACACAAACACAGTCAGACACATGCACCAGTTCACACACACTGAATATTACAATCCGCCCCGGCCAGGGGGTGCGTGCTTGTGTGCGTACGAAGTAGGCCAGAGGATATGGAGTTCAAAACATCCCATGTAGGCTCAAGGCTTTGTTCTGCAGTTCCCACGGTAACCAAGGAGGAGTAAAGTTAGAGTGGGTGATAAAGAGAGCAAGGGAGAGTTCTGCTTAAGTTACTACACAACAATAAAATGTCTTTCACAAGAGCCAGAGCTCCACGCTTCTAAATGCAAGAGTCTGTCACAATCACACACGATCAGGGTATTCAACTCTGTGCTCAAACTGCATGGGTAAAAAAAATGTTTTCAAACAATTCATGTCCTTCCTGGCTCTTCTAATCAGTGTGTCACTAGCTGCTTTTACATCGAGATAGCGCTATAGGGCCATAATGAAGTCCCCCCTTTATACAGCCCCTGCATTTTAACCAAGAACCAACCAATAGCAGCATCCAGTGTGTGATTATACGCTGCATCCCAGAGTCAAAAAAGGCCAACAGGCTTGACGCTTAACACGCGAGCATCCGCCTCTTGCTTGACATGTGACATACACATCGGCAGCGCTTTCTAAACAATAACAAAGGCATAACATGCCAATAACAGTCATTTACTGTCTCTGTTATGTGGCGGTTGATCTCGTACTCTGCTTGGAGAATAAGGTGTTCCTGAACCTCAGTGTTTTTCCAGTATACATGGCTGTTGATCTTCATTGAATTAGTCGCTATGTTAACAGCTGCTTTTTAAGTCTCCTGAGGTGAGTCTCACACATAAACACATCATCAAAACGTCACACTCGTGCCGCCCATGGTCAGGTATTTCTAGCTTTATGTTTCAAACAGACCTCATTTCAGCGCTGTTACTACCTCCTGTTCCGGCTCAGAGGCGAGACCAATCCGCTCCATCATTCTGCTATCGGACGCTACATACATGAGTAGGCATAACGGCGTGATATTCCCGCCTTAAACAGACAGTGTAAATGCGGCTACCACTGACTGACAGTAATGTCTGCATTTTGATTTTTTCTTTTTACACCAACATTAGAGCTACTTCTCCAGTGAGTACAGTTGCAAAAGTTCCTCATGCAAGTTTTATTTTGAGGTGATTAAGAGGTGGCTTGTATTGCTCTTCATTTACAGCCTGTAAATAACTGCAATCTGACATACATACAGATAAACAAGCATCTGCTCTTTCCAACAACACATTTCTGTCATTTAGTCTGTCATTGTACCATCTCAATGTCTCTTCCCCCATCACTACCATATGTCTGTTTTAGTGTAAAATGAAGTTTGTTTTCACTCATTAACGTGTTGTGAGTTGCGCTCTTGTGTGACAAAAAAGTCCACATGAGAACATAAAGATGATCACATTTATACACTGCTCAACATTCATTCTCATGCTATTAAAACTTCCATGTGTACCCTATTATAATGAGCACTGCATAAAGTGGTAAGGAGCAAGTATACCATGAAGCAGAGCTAAAACCAATAGTAAATAAATCAATGGTTCAGTTAACAGAAAATTAATTGACATCAATTTTGGTAATTATGTAATTGTGTGTTTTGGGTTTTTTTTTAAAGAAAAATGCCAAACTACTTCCAGCATCTCTAGACAGTAAGGATTTGCTGCTTTGTAAGGTTTTCTGTTTACAGTGATGTCAAACATGACCTTATCCAAATCTTCTTTTGAAAGCAAATCATCTGAGCCATTTGTTCCGCTTTATTGTGTTTTTTCTTTCGTCAGTGTGTGTGGAATTTTGAATCGGGTGTGGATGAATGCCTCCTCTTTTTACTGCAAAGCAAATCGACCTACGGGCACAAATAAAGTAACGGGAACTCTGTAAATGGTAATGCTAAATCTGAGAAGCTCTAAGCACTAGTGATGGGATATTGTGTGTTTTTATTGCAGATTGTGATAATAAAATAACACTCAAAATAAGTTGTGAATTTCAATTATTTGCATAACTGAGCAAAGGGCAGAAGGCTGGAAGCAAACCTGCTGCACAGCTACTGGGCGTGCGCCATTTCAAAGGTCTTGAGCGTATTTTGATAATTATCTGGATGATATTATGAACTGTTATTTTGGCTAGTATAAACACTTTTTTTAATACATTGTAGCCTCCAAATGGTATTTTTACTGTCCTAAATGCCTTTGATACATTTTCTATTGATCAATAGTTGAATAAATCAGTGAATTTTTCCAGCTTTGGGTGGAACAGTTAGACAGCAAACCCCAAAATAGTTTGAACACAGTAAAGAGATTAGTATTCAGAGCGTGTGATATCAGGTTACAGTGCTTTGTACAATAGAGAGGGAAGAAAAAGGAGGTGACAGACACCCTCTCCTCTCACACACACACACACACACACACACACACACACACACACACACACACACACACACACACACACACACACACACACAAATGTTTGGTGCTTGGTCACTGGGGAGACTGGGAGGAGTCAATGGACCAGCCTGTATGTCTACTGGGACATCATCTAATTAGGAGAAAGCCAACGCCTAACCCCTTATGAACAGCTGGATATATGTACGTGTGTGTGTGTGTGTGTGTGTGTGTGTGTGTGTGTGTGTGTGTGTGTGTGTGTGTGTGTGTGTGTGTGTGTGTGTATTTTGTCATCCAGCTGATCCTTTCTGAGGCTCATACCTCACTGACTTAGGGTTATACTATGAGGTGTGTGCATGCGCACGTGTGTGGTTGAGTCAGACCGGGGTATTTGACTGTAGTTAGAGATTAACCATCATGGACAGATTAACCCCATACTGCCCAGAATGACCCACTTCACCAAGCATTCAGACAAACACACACACAGACACACATACAGTCAACAGCAGATGTGGTCTTTGTGTCTGATCTGTGTGACCTACACATGATCAGTGATATACAGAAGTATTGTATATTATCTGAGACACTTTGTGTTTGGCGGCACAGTGAACCAGATAATGACCCTGTTTGTTTTGGTAAAGCTGGAGGATTAAATCTGTATTAGATTTGACCACTGTTTCAAATACAGTTTAAACTGTGATTATTCGCCATGAATCACTCTCCAGGCCTGCATCAGTGGACCGCATACTGTCAAACATCTAGCAAGCACAGCCACAAACTTATCTGGTTTCTGCATCAAAAAATAAATACCCTATAGTGCTTTTGTGTAATTTCACATACACAATCTCCTATAAACATATATAACAGGCCAAATGACACACAGCTAACAGACACACTTTAAAACAATCTTCCAAGAGATTAAAATATCAAATATTACATGGTGTCCTAGACCCCAGGCTAAAGTTTATGTAATCCAGAAAAGGTTTCCATATTGTATCAAAGCTCGATATTAGCATATAGTTTTCCTTATCGGAGCAAAATCAGGATTTCCTAAATTCATCCTTTAAATTCAAGAGGTAAAGCATGTTTCCATTCTGAGATAATAAAGCATTGTGACAGGAAGGTAATTAGGCTGAGTATAACGTGTAACACTTTGCTGGCTGTGTGCTGTCACTTTCCATAACTAGATAACTTCTAGACTATGCAATGAGAGTTGTGTGGTACTGTCATACATAAAGATTGGTAAATAGAGCAGCTGGATGTAATACTATGATGCGATGGCCACATGTTATAGTAATACAAAGAGTGAAATTAAATTTTCTCAAAAAAAAAAAGAGGTGTGGCAGGGATAAAGCACTGGCTCACATCTCACCTACCCCCCTAAATTTTGTGTATTAATAAAAATGTCATGTTCTAAATGTAAAATAATGCAAAAACAGTACAGGGAAGGCAGGAAGTTAACAAAGCTCACAAAGATCACAGTAGTTTGAGGAGTCTGAGTTAACCTACACTGTACAATATGTATTCCAACCAAGCAATCTGACTGGTCCACAAGACATGAAGAATGTGCTTAAAGTTGCATGACAGCACACCTCCCTCATCACTAAAACAATTACTCTGAAGAGTGAAAACTCAATTCAAGAAAATACAGCTGATCGAAAGAAAAGTAACAGCCAACTCACTGATGGTGTAAACTATAAGCTAACACAAAGATGACAATAACCAGCATAACCACCATGTTCTAAACGGACACATAATAAACACTGACAAAAAGTCACATTTGAGTCTATGAAGATCAAACAGCAAATTTCACTGCAAACTAAAACTACTTAGTCTAGATGGTGGGAAATATAGGCGAAGTAGCTGGGACCGCAGTGAAAATGTTGTTTTTGATAGGCTACATGGGATCAAGAAGCAAGAAGAATATTTCCTTAGATAACATGTTGTGCAGTTTTGAAACAATCTCAGATCTCTTTTTCCTTAATTTTGACTTTTGGACTTGCTGTGCCGCTGACACAGAGCTACTAGCGTAAAAACACAGGGCAGCGACTCCTGGTCGAATGTGTTGTCACTGATAGTAACATAAATAGCTGGCGTAGATAATAAACACAAATGTATTTCAAATTGATAAAAGTAAAAACTGATGGCTTTTACGAGGACACCTGCATGTTCTGTTCGTGTTTTCAACAGCTGCCGTCATTACGAGCAGCCACAATGCATTTGGCTGAGAGTCACTAGTTAACACAGTCATCTATTTAAACCCAAAAACTAGAAATGAGTACTGTTTGCTGCTTTTTAGGTTATTGAGGTAAACAGCGTAATGAAACCGGATGTTTGTGAAACTATAAAGCTACTTGCATTATGGGATTTTTTAAAAATGCATTCAACTTTAATTTATACATGTAACCAAAACAATCAGCCTCATTCTAAAGACAGATCTGACAAATCCTCATGGTCACAGGGGACCACCTTCAGAAGGTACTTTCTGAACACAGAGTAACTTTTTGTGGACCATGGTTAATGTTGAACTCTGGTTGTGTGTGTGTGTGTGTGTGTGTGTGTGTGTGTGTGTGTGTGTGTGTGTGTGTGTGTGTGTGTGTGTGTGTGTGTGTGTGTGTGTGTGTGTGTGTACTGTCTTGAGTTTGTGCCATGTGTGCTGATGCCAGGCCCATGATGTAATGTAACCGTCCTCTCAAAGCTAATCACAGCTTGTTGGTCGGAGGCATAAATCCTCGGTGCATGTGTGAGCATACACACAGAGTTTCTTTGTATAAATCAGAGATAAGGAGCTCAGATGCAGTTGATTTGGCAGAGCTGCAGTCATATCCTGCTGGCACACACACACACACAGAGACTTCCTCTGAGCTCTAACCTCACACAGCGATAGGAGTGTATTGCTCGCATGTAATACGCTACTTTGATACAACGTGGAAACCTTTTATGAATTATACACACATTTGCCTGGTGTCTAGGAACACTTGATGATTATGTGAGGTAGCATGTAACACAATAAGTGGCTACAGCATTTCTTAGGGGGACATGATTCAACTAATACTTTTAATTAGTAAGCTACTTTAATGCAATCTGTTAACCCTTTCTGGGTTCAGTATGCAGCTCCATCTTTATTCAGAGCACTCTGATGTTTGTGTGCGGCTGCTCTATCTGAAAATCTTTTTAGCTTTTCAGAAAGGTGCTGGTGTCATCACTGCCGGTCCTTCACCTAGTGTCTTTCCTGAGCTGCATATGTCAGACAGAAACTATCACAACAAAGACAGTAAAACCCATCTGGGGGAGCAGACTGGCCCGACACTGAATGCTGCTGATGAGTGTTGCGCTTCTCTCACTGTACGTGTTGTAAGCTTGCTGTTAGTCAACCCTCTGTCAAGATACTGTTAACGCAGAAACAAACCCAAACGCAACACAAGATGAGTGACACCATCTCAGTATCTGGCCAAATGATGTGGCACCGTGCAATGGCCAGAAACATTATGATGTCACAAGAATGTTGACCTTTGAACTTTTGAGTATAAAATGTCATCACTTCATAATTTTACTCTATTAGACATCTCTGTGAAATTCATAAGTTTATGAATTCCTGACTTTTGGCAACCAAATTCTAATCAGTTCATGTTCGACTCAAAGTGAACATCTGAAAAACGGCCATCAAGGTGTTCTGGAGATATCACATTCACAACAAACAGATATAAGTTCACCGTGACCTTCGACCAACAAAGTCTTCATTCATTGTTTATTCCATGCTTATATTTGAGCCAAATGCGAAGGAGATTCCCTCAAGGCCTTATTAAAAGGTCACATTCACAAGAATGAGACACACAAGGTCATAGTGACCTTGACTTTTGACCTATGACCAAAATCTAATCAGTCCATCTTTGAGTCCAAGCAGACATTTGAGCAAAATTTGAAGACATTTAATCAAGAAAATGTTGAGATATCGCATTCGCAAGACTGAGACATACAGACAATCTGAAAACAATGACCTCGGCTATTGCTGGCACAGAGGCATGAAAAAATCATTCTGTGCTATGAACAAGCGTTCCCCCGGCCCTGCCAGTACTTCTCTGCCACACAAAAATGCTATATAGACACACACCCTTAGGATACTTTCTTCTTCATAATGTGAAAAATTCCACTATTGGAATTCACTGCACTGCATCGTTGTGTATCCAAGCTGAACATAGTGCTCCTTTAGAAAAGCAGCAAGCTACAACCTTATTAGGAAATAGATAAAGTGATGTGTAACGCACGAACTTTTTGGAAGAAGTTACTGTGATTCCAACTGAAAACTCAAAAAAAAGGAATAACTTATAAATCAAAGAGAAATCTAAGAGTGTAGCGTTTGATAATAATGTCTTTTTTATGAGTAACTAGGTGCCTCATACTGAGAATTACTTCTGTTCCCAATGATTCGACCATGCTGTGTTACTTCCTGCTCGTATTGACCACTGCAGATTATTGGTTGCCAAGCAAAAACACACAAAAGAATGTTTGGGCAGCAACTTTAAGGTCGATCCATACTAATGTGAACTATCATTAATACAGTGCATCAGTGGCGCACATGCTTGTGCTGTTTATGAATGTATATGCATGTGTTGTTTGTGTCCACAGGGCCTGTTCCTATTTTTAACACTGAAGCTGAAAGTCACACATCAGAAGACACACACATGACAATGATAATGGCTCAAGACATATAAAGACACACTTGCACCCCCCCAGCAAACAAAATCAGCTAACGGTACAATAACAACACATCTCCAAACATCCAGAACATTTTACGCGCTTTTCATTCTTCATTCTTTGATTATTTTTGCTGTGTTTATGCATATGGCATACAGTTTGGCAAGACTGTGTATTTTTGTTTCATATTGGAATTCCCAGCTCCAGGCCGTGATCTTCCCATAAAAAAAAAAAAAATCTACTTTGCATGTAGTATATTGAAAATATTTTTTTTCTTTCCATCTAAAATCATGGCATCATGACAAAAATCTGGCATTTTAAGGCTTAAAATTCTGAAAACTAATGAATATTTGATTTTTATGATTATGACTGATGCTAATTAAAAATTATTTACTGAAAGCAGAAAATAATATTAATGTACCATATTTTTAAATATTTTTGAAAGGGTCTTTTGTGACACTGAGTGATGCTGATAGTGTGTGTAATATTAAAGCGTGCCTTAAGGGTTAAAGCGTGCCTTAAGGGTTAAGACTTTTTTTGCATGGGTGACGATGCGGACTGCTGCTTGTCTATTGTAGTGCAGTTTGACCCCTGAGTGTTGCCATAACACACTGTTGTGTGTGTGTATGCGTACCTGGTAGTAGGTCCTGATGTGTCTGGTGAGAACGGTCAGGTTGTGAAGGCGAAGCGCCACATCATTGTTCACATTCTTGTTCAGCCGCTGATTGGTTGGGCTGGGGTCACTATGGAGACACACACACACACCAAAGGAGCGCTTAGATTGACGTTACTTGTTGCTGCTTAAGACAAAGATCTTATTACGCACAGAGACAAACACACACATCCCAAATGCAGGGTAACTATTGTGCTGGAGAGGGATTTACGCTCACAGTAACACACAGCGGCCTGTGCCAGACTGATCTGCATGTGAACAGGGGGTGTGTAACGCTGTCTGGGGTCATGACGTCACTTTGCCTAATGGAAACTATTCTGAACATAAAGAGACAAGAAAACAGACATTTGGCTTGGCCTAGCACAGAGATGGGGTCCTCACCATCTGAGTGCCACGAAATAAATCAAGTCCATCACAGATGCACAAACTAAATGCAGCATTTTTATAAATTCCAGCCCCTGCTCAGACTTTACGTTCACACAGGTTCTCTTGAGGTTTTCTAATGATGCTGATATTTTATAACATCACCCAAACCATTTTTTTTTTAAATCAACGAACAAAATCCTCAGTTTGAATGAAGGGAGTCATCAGGTTAACCTATTCAGTCTCTTTTTATATTAATTAATCAACATTTCTTAAATGAATGTTCACATGTTCAGTTTAATTCTTAATGACCAATTAATCAACCGTGGATTCATTGTTCTCAGCCTTACTTTGGGAAATGTATCTTTTGTGTTTCAATCAACACAGTAAATTCAAGATGGTCACGTTAAATTAAAACATCACTTCAAATTTTCTGTCCAGCTCAGAACTTATTCTGTGAAAGGTCAGAGGTCAGAGAGAGCAGACTGACTGATGTAACAGCTGACTGGTTCTCTGACTGACTGATTCACCAACAGTCTGCGAGTGGCTCTCCTGTAATGTTTCTTATGGCTCCAGCATCCTAGCCTCCTCCTCTGTAACCCACTTTCCCATAAACCCCTACCAAGTCCTAATCGCCCCCCCAGTTAACCCAGCCTACATTCAGTGTGTGGAGAACAATAGCATGATTATCATTGTTTCTGAAGACAATAACTAACATATGAACATGTGGTCTGATTGGGGACAGAGGGCCGTCTGGGCCGGAGGGGATTTAGATTCCACATAAGTAGGTGTGCTTCATTATTGTCACTGTAAACTAGTTTGAGTGTCGTGTGGTCCAGATACTTTCTGTCCAATACAGAAAGTACTACAGCATACGCCTGAAAGTATTCTTTATCTTTAATGGTTACAAATCCAAAAGACCAAAAATCAACAATAAATGTATCTACTTACAAGTATGGTGTGTGTGTATCAAGCAGCAATTTGTCCGTTAACAACTGTGCGTATTTATTTTCCTAGGATGGCAAAAGCGTGGCCTGCCCTACTGTGTCTTACACTCACCCTGACTGGCAATACTCGTTGCCTCTGTTGTTTGGATTGGTTCGGTATTGGCAAGAGGAGTCAGTTTGTTTATGCCTTTGCCATCCTACAAAAATAAACTTGCCATTTGTACAGGAGGTGACATTTACTATAACTAACCAGATTAAATGTTAATAAGACTTTAAGTTATGCATAATTAAGGGTGTGGCCACTTTGAGTGGGTACCAGCGTTGCTTAGGTAACATAACCATGACACAACCCTAGATTCACAGAGAATCGTCGTAGCCGTTGATATTTTAGTATGTTTTTCCAGTTAATTTAAGTTAATTGTGAACTTCTGGTCACCTAAAAAAGTCTCGTTCATCGTGTGGTTGTACTAAAAGACACACTATGAAGACGGATATCCAGTTTTTCAAGTACAGTCAGTTTCTGTGGTTTTAAGATTGTTTTTTCTGCAAGCAAAAATTAGCATAAGCATTGTCAAATTTAACCACAGACTGTAAATACAGTGTTTGAACCAAGCTAGCAGCTAGCCTTGGGGTTAGCATCCACACTCTCATTAAATATACTCACTTCGCATCTCCGCTCGATCTAAAAAGCAAGGGTCCAGAAGTCAACAAACCACAGTGGCTACATCTATTATTTCTGTGCAATCTGTGCTGTGTATCCAAATCCTTACATACCTCCATCCTCAGTGCCATAAAGCTCCACTGTTGTTAAAATTGAAAATGAATCAATCAGCACATGATTGCATTGGATGACATGTTCCTTAATTAACATTATTTTAGCATGTTTTGGGCCAAAAAACAGTTGTAGTTACAAAACCTGGATATTGCTACAACATACGTAGAATAGGCAGAATCAGTCTTTAAAAAGTCTTTCACACATCGCTGTGTTGCATCACCTTCATAGCTGTGACTGATTCTGTCTGTGCATCGCCACCTCTTTGATTTCTTGTCTCTGGAGATCCAGCAGCTAAATATGCATAAAGTGAGTCTGTTGAGAGTTGTTGCTGCACAATCTTACATGCAACTGTGTAATTCCTGAGTCACAGTACAAACAGACAGCAGCTCAGCTCTGAAGGGACTGTTAACTCTCTGTCAAACTCCATTTCTTGATGCAGACTTCAACAGCACATCTGGCTGTGAGGTTTAACAACCTGAAACCAGCGAGTCAGGATGTGGTCGCCCAAAACACACTTACAGAGACACACACAGGAAACACTAGATTAACTCACTCACCGTTCATGCACCCTGCCCAGACACACAAAAATACACACCAAAGACCTTCTTCACTGACTCATGCAAATAAAACTCTCTCTCTCTCTGGGGGATGTCACCTACATGTGTGTCATGATCTTGTGCAGGAAGACGCCGTCCACCAGCTCCATGAACATGTTGACCCGCTCCTCTGAGCCCACGTCGTTACACGAGCCCAAAGGACCCAACGTCCGCACCTAGAGACAGAAAGAGACGTCAACCACATCTCACCGAGAGATACGAATAATGAAATATGAGTAGAAATGCCAAAAATTTGAAAAAATATTAAATAAATCTGACTATGTGAGATGATAAAAGATTTAGCGAATAATTGCTATAGCACCATCAGTGCACAGGTAAGTTGCGAAAAACATTGAGTCACTTTTTGTTTTGCTGATTTTCTGAACATTTTGGTTAAAATTTGTGCTAAATTTACATGGAAACCCAACTATTGTTTTACAAGTCAAAAGTAAGTCTCAAGTCTTTAGGATAAAGTCCCCAGTCAAAACAGGCAAGACCCAAGTCACAACACAAGTCCAGGTCATCATGCGTTTTTCACGAAATGTGATGCCATGTTAACTACAAAGTAACAATATATTCATTTTACAAAAATCATGAATGCTTCTGAAAACTGTACTTAAAAAACGTTTGTGTTAAGTTGTTCAATCTCTGTATTTTTCTAGCCGAACGTTTTGCATACAACAATTTGTTTTTTGCTGACCACTGTGTGGCTTTTGTACAGAAACATATTATCTTTGATATCATTTTTTCCAATTGGTACTCTGTAACGTAATGTTAGTTCTTCATGGTTTCACGGAATTAAGCATCGACTTGGAGGCATCGAACAGTATTGACATTAGTCGATTCAAGAAATAAGAGACATTTATCAATTTGTGATTGATAAATGTGGTGAACTTTAAAAAATAACATACTTTTTAATCTTTGTGCTTGTGAGGAGGTATCAGGTATTTTCAAGTCAAAAGGAGTCAAGTGAAGTCACAAGTCATTGTTATTTAGGATGAAATTGAACTTCAAGTCTGTTTTGATTTTGTCATGTCGAGTCCAAAGTCATCAAATTTGTGACTCAAGTCTAATACGAGTCCAAGTCACGTGATTCTAGGGCTGGGGCAGAGGCATCGACGTAATCAACATTATCGATTACATGAGAGCGTGAGCAGCACTGGGTGTGTTGTTTTTTGTTTCGGCGTTCGTGTATTAAGTAAGAGCGTGCACACTGCTCTCCCTAGCAGCGCTTGTCAGGCACGTCTGAGCTGCGTGTCAGCTGCAGCACATCTAGAGAAACGGTGGCTCGCCCCTTTTTTATATGTGTGACGCTCGCGTTTGTTGACTCTGTACCGTTTAAAGTCTCTCTGTCACAGAGATGAGGAAATACAAAGATGTTTGTTTTACCTCAACTTCCTCGCTTCCTTTTCAAAACAAAAGCTATCTGACTGTGTCTCTGTGGACATAATGCCATCGGTTGCTGAAACAATGCATTTTATTTTGAAATGGGGTTATAATGTTATTCAAATTGCACTAATTTTACTATGAGATGTTTGGTTGGACTGCTAGATTTGAGCTTTGTTACTGTAACAAAGAGTAACTGTTTTGTTACTCCTGCTAAAAGTGACTTGACTTTTACATTGTTTTATCTATTTTGCTGTTGGACTGCTAAATGTAGATTGCACTACATTCCTTTTACTTGAATGGAACAAGCTCTTGCATTAATTTTATTTTGGAGAGACTTTAAATCAGATTGACTATATCAGACTGTAAAACACAGATAACCAGTTAAGACTGGGACATTTTTTTGTTGGGGAATAATGCCCTGCAGTGTATGACAAGTTTTAAAATGGGATTTTTGGTAAATTCATTGTTATGTTAATAGAGTAATAAAAAAATAATAGTTAGATCAATTTAAAAAATAATCAATAGATTAATCAATAAAAAAATTAAAAGTTAGGTGCAGCCCTACGTGGTTCATGTCCATATCCTTGATTATTAGGTAGAAAACAGACTGCAACTGAAGCTTCACATGAGTTTCAGCTGAACATCAGACTGCATCTTTGCACAGACCGATGGTTGTGGATTTAGTCTCCCATCCCTTACACTGACATAGTGTTTGGAGGCGATCTCTGTGTGGTCAGTGTGGCCAGCAGGAACAGCTATGTTCACCAGTAACCCTCTCAATATACATATGTGCTTGTCAGGACTGTTTAAAAATATAAACCTTTCTTTTAGAGCTATTCTAGAATTAAAATGCTATATACAGCACATAATATTTTTTTAACCTTTATTTATGCAGAGGGGGGTTTTGCTCTCTTTCGAGGAACGCCCTGCTCACGCACACACACTGACACAGCTGGAAGCTGCCCAGTACGACCACAGTCTGATCTGCTGCTGGCCACCGAGCAAGTCCACTGGAGCACTTGGGGATTATGGGCCGTGCTAAAGACCAGCGCAACTCTTTCATTTTCTCCCCAAGACATACCCTAAAATCTGCTTTCAGAGTTCACATTGGTAACCCTCTGGTGACAAAACTCATTTCTTTAAATGTGGATGTGAAACTAAAGAAATAAGAAAATGAGTAAATAAAAAATAGTCCCTGTCCATGTGTAAGCTCTCTGCAGCGTGGCTGTGTTGCTTGTATTTGTGTCCTAAAAAAGATGGGAAGACACTGTTGGTTGACCGCTCAGGTCAACAGGATGGGGTCACAGCCAAACAGGAAGTAGAGCAGAGTAATAACCTGTTGACTGCTCTGTGGGTTGTCACAGTCTGGGATGGAAGCCCAAATATTGGCCTGCAGGAAGATTAAAATGGGTCCCAGGCTCACTGTGAACACACTGATAACAAAGCCTACTATGGAATGACTATATTTAATTTGACATTCTTCTATTTTTTGTTCTCTTTTAATGTTGTGAAGAACTTTTCATTAATGATGAACAGACATCACTTTTCTTGTGCTGCGTTCAAATACCTTCACATGTATTTAAACCTTTGAATCCCACGCAGACTGATTTGCTGTTTTTGACAACATGGGAAGAAAAGCAATGAGAAACTTGGCGAGAGATGCTTTGCAAATCGAAAGAAATTAGTAGATTTGGATATTTTTTTTTTAAAGCTATGGAAAATGTAAAAAAAAAATGCATTTATAATTATCATAATTATATATTTCACAATATTTTTAAAAATTATTATTTTTCTTTCAGCACTTTTTTTCAGCTCAATCCCTTGTTTGGTTGGGGGCTGCGGGAGGTTGTTGTTGTAGTTTTTGTCTTTATCTTTCACTTTATCGTTTTGTTTTATAATATTCAGGTAATTCTCTTGTAGTCAAGTCCAGTCAATTGTATTAATAAAGCTCAATATCACAAATCATAATATGGCTCATAAAATTTTACAGCATATGACATCCTTCTGTCCTTGGACCGTCATAGCGGATAAGAAAAACTCCCCCCAAAAATCTGGAAAAAATCATGGAAATCTTAGGAAGAGCAAATGAGGAGGGATCCCACCTTCAAGACAGACAGTAGATGTTCTGTATACAGAATAGATTAAAAAAATTGAATTTAAATAAATAAAATTACAACAATCATTCCATTTGTATCAGTTGTCCTTTTTTTTGCTAATTTTGGGGTTTTCTTAAGTTGCTCATTGCCATCTTCCTATTATGATGTTAAGTTAATTTGCACAAGTTTAAAATGCTTAAAATTAGGTGTATACATTTCTGATGTGTGCAGTTGGGCAAACAGATGATTCTTTACTCTGGATTTAGTTTCCATCCATTTTAACCATTTATTTGCTCAGTCACTGCTTAAAGCTTTGTCAGCTTAGTGAAATCAGCTGCAGCTCTGTATGATGAAGATAGTCAACATTTTTGAAACTCATTCACCCATTGGACAAGCAAGACAGCTAAAACCACACACATAGTAAGAATATTTGGGTTGAATTTCTTCTTGCACACATCAGCAATTTAATAGCAAAAGAACAGAAAGTGGTACAGAAATAACTAAGGAGCTGCAGCTGGAACCAGTGAAGCAGTGGAAACTGAAAATTAACTTTTCTCTGTCTGACAGTTATTATGAGATCTAAACATGGAAAGTCCCAGAGACACCAGCCAATATATCTCAATGATTCACTTAATCTGAGGCTTTTATACTGAAAATCTCCCTGTCTGTGCAGTGTAACAGTGTGGACAGTGTCAATAATTCGGTTAAAAGTTCAAACTACTGCAGAAATGTACATTACAGGTGAAGACTATTTGCTTATAACTAGTTAGTCAGGTCGTTCTCGTAAACAAATGTATCCAAAGTGAAACAGAAGAGAGAAAACAGAGAGAAAGTCAAACAGAGACAGAGGTCAGCAACTCGTGTGCATCACTGCACCGCCGAGTGCGCGCGTGCTGCTCCCACTCACCCACACCACCAGCGGGGACTCCATGAAAGTGGCCAGTAACTCGGACAGAGTCACGTCCATGGCTCCAGCGGCTCCCGAGTCCCTTTATCAATCACCAACCGATCATAAATCCACCGGTCAATCAGTCGATATCCGCAGCAGGACCGCGCGAGGTCACCACACAGCACAGAACAAAGCCCCCGCGAGGCATCGATCCCCCCTCCCTGCACGAGCTCTCTCCCACACCACTATTGTCTCGCGCTGTCCCGTTTCCCCAAACAGCGGCTTTCAATTAAAAAGCGTTAAAATTCACAAAAACTGTGTAAAATAGCTCCACAAACGCTCGCGTGCAGCTGCAGAGTAGTTCAGTTAGTTGAGCGGGTAAATATCCAGTTTGTTTTTCCGGCTGAAGCTGAAACACTTGATCCAAACTTCGCAGGACAGTTGTTCGCGTTGCCAGGGATACACGACTCTGACCGTAAAGCGCCGGAACCGCCGTGAATTAACAAAAGAAAAGTAAACAAAGTGGAGAAACGTCAAGTACGCGGTAGAGTTAAACACAGAGCGTCAAAACAAATAGTTTCCGTTGTTTGCTACATCAGCAGCACGTCTCTGCACCTCTCCTCTCATTATTCTCTCCATCAACCTGACTGTTGAACTGGAGAGGTAGGAGGACTGACTGACAGCAGCGCCGACCAATCAGCTACTGTGAAAAGCGTAGTCCCCGCCCTTTTCGGTAAACCAGCCAATTAAAGTGCAGCAATTTGGTAGCGTTTTATTTGAGGCTGACGTCACCGTCAACTTGCCAAAGATCGGAGATTAAACAAGATAGTGATCTTCCTCAGTTGAGTTAGTGCACTAGAATAAACTCCTAAAGTGCTCTAAATAGAGTCAAAATGGAAAATTAACTTTTTCGGTACCTTTAAATAAGTGGATTTTTGTCCGTTAGTTAATGTAGTGAGTGAGTGTAATGATGGTATGTTATATTAAATGGTCTTATATGATGAAATTTTTATATTATTTTATTTTTAATATTCCTCATAAAACAGAGTTTCTTACAGATGATGAGAATGTGGGGCTGGGATATTTCCATGATAGCTAGTTTTGCTGCATATATTCATTTTTTGTTTAACAAAACAGACACACAGTAACATGTACCTTACCAGATATGCAGTTACTTTCCTAGCCAATGGGCTAACATTAGCTAAACATTCAGCATATTTAATTAGCAATTCTTGACAGTGCAGTGTCATGCAAAATATACTTTTGACACAGATATTTTGGTTTGTCATGGCAGTAATATAACAGGTGTAACTATGAACATAACTATGGCTCAGTTCCATTCAAATGTCACAGTAAGTCAATGCGCCCACAGCAGGCCCCTAGAACTGGGACATCTAAATGGAATGCAGCCTGAATTTCAGTTATTCTTTTTTTGTTGTTAAATATCAACACTGGACTGTGAAAAACGTCAAGCTATGTGGAGGTTAATATAGCTCACATTTACATTAGACAATTTTCAATTCATTTTTAATCAGCCAAAGGTATGACTGCAAAATGAAAAGTTTATATGCTGCTGTGAGGTGTTTTTTTTAAATGCAGCACTAAAGTTGCCTCCAAAATGTTTGACCACATGAGTTTGAGAAATAAAGAGATCAATCACCAAACAATAAAATATCCCTAGACAACCAACCATTGTGTGTGCATGCATGCATGCATGTTTGTTTCTAATAATTGATTGATTTGCCTGTTATAGGAGCCAAACGGTCACCCTGTCCATGGTAAGGGTTCCCTTCCCCATGTATTTTAGGGAAAACTGAATAATGGATGTTAAATTTAAGATATGGATTTATCTATCTATCTATCTGGAATATATATGTGTGTGTGTGTGTGCGTGTGTGCGTTATTTTTTAAAATCTAGGGGCAATTTCCTGATAGAATATAATATATATAAACGAATTAAAACTACCTAATCAAAATATTTTTGAAGAAATTATTATTATTATTATGTAATCACTTGTTTTTTAGGTCATCTTCGTGATTCCAGCCTGTGGCCCTTTGCTGCGGACCCCGCCCCCCCCCCGCCCCAGACACGGGCTTTTGGGGGAATTTGGGGGAAGCCTCTTGCTCTGCCTGATGATCTCTGACTCATCAAACAGGTTGAAAAGGAAAGCAGAGATCAGGTCTCCTCCAAAAGACACACGAGCCATATAGCACAAACTGGCTACAGCTGATTTCTATGTGACAGTTGCAGCTTTTACAAAGTGTTGAACTTTTCATGAGGGCTCCTGGTTGCAAAGGAAATCATTTGGGAACCACGATTCTCTGGCCCAGAGGATTTTTGGGGGGAAATGGAGTGGAGTGAAGCATTACACGTGGTGGATCAGACTTGTAGAAATCCGTCATTTCTGTGGAAAACTATTGTCTAATCACAGTGTGCTTTTCATGTGGCATGATCAGACAAGAGAGAGGCAAGTTCACCAAATGCATGTCCAGACCAAACATGCAGCCTACACTGAAGTCACAAAATAAGTGAAAGTGTTAAAGTATTTCCGGAAACAAAGCTTTTTTTGTTCTTTGCTGAGCTGCAGAGGTGGGAGAGTTGACTGCAGCAGAGCAGCGGATATTGATCCACTTCGAAGATCACACACAGCAGCTATAATCTGTACAACAGCGACGCCTCGTGGCTCTTCTATGTTACCACGTGTCCTTCCAGAGAGCCACCTGTCAGTATGCAGTACATGGGTGATCAGCTGTGTGGCAACTGCTGGGAAATGTAGTTTTTTAAAGCTGTTATTTATTTCACACTGGAAAGGGTGGCTGAAACAAACATTATCTCTTAATGTAGTCGAACAGGAGTAAAAGTTTTTATTTATATGTAAACTTTAATATTTCTATGACTTTACATGGACTTAACAAGAATTTGAAAGGTAGTAAAAACAATATTAAAGGAATACTTCACCCCCAAAATGATCAGTTGTAGATTATTTACTCGCCTCGTGTTACATTGAATTTGTGAATAAAACTGTATTTTTCATAAAAGCCCTCACAAAGAAAGATCCATAAACTGAAAAAAAATCTTCATGAATTGGAGTCATAGGTGTCCAAGTGAAGTTACAGCAAACTATAATAATAATCTTTATTTGTAGAGCACCTTTCACACATATAATGCAGTTCAAAGTGCAAGAGTGCCTAAAATTAAAACACAAAATTTAATTAAATTAAATAATTACACAGCACATGGATACCATGAGTTGCACAGGCCACAGGTGGGAAAAGAATAAAAAATAAATAAATGTATGTATATATATATATATATATATATATATATATATATATATAATTATAAATGTAAAAATATTAAACAAGAGAAGTATCAAACCACTAGCTTACAAACTCTCACACAACTCGTGCAGTATAATCTAAGTCTCATTTATCCAGTTGTATAGTTAGTATTTCCCCAAAATGCCAAGAAGAAGACTTACAGAGTGAAGTTTTAGCAACAATTCATGTGTCTGGGAAGCACTGGGCATATGAGTGGATGAGACTTAGATGATACTTTACAAGTCGTGTGAGTTTATTGACGTTTTTCTGTTGTTAAACATGAAGTCCATTTACTTCAGTTCATCAAAAATTTTCTTTATTTTTGGATTCTTTATTAACTGTGGAGGCATGTGAGAAAAAGAGAGTTTTCTTCACGCATTCAATGTAACTCAGAGTGGGTAATTGGTATGCAAATGAACATCTGGCGGGAAATTGTTCCTTTAAATCAAAAAAACACAAAGTCGGTCCTTTTCTATCAATCATCTATTTATTTATTTATTCATTGTGAATATTCATACAAAAAGCAGATTTACTCAGGAAGAAGTGATGATATATAGGAAGTGGTATCAATTAACTTTACATTCAATACAGTTAATTCCACTTAGCCCCACCCACACTTCCTCCTGGACCAATGGCAGCTGAGGCGAAAGGTGAAACCTGCGATCCTATTGGTGCATTCTGGACTTAATAAATCTATTTTCAATATTACAAATATATAAATGCTCTACCCAGTGATAACAGTGATTTTTTTTGTCAGGTCTACTTCAGGTCATAATAATAATAATACTTCACTGTCTTTAATGACCGGCGCTCACCCACCCACACACAAACACACACACACACACACACACACACACACACACACTCACACAGTCACACACTCACGCAACCACACACACTAAATATATAATAAATTCAGCATCACGTGCCGATCAGGAACACAACTAAAAACTACAACTTTCACGTTTTCTTTACCCGCTCACCCCACAGGGTTCAGAGGTCATTTCTACTCAAATGTGATCAGACGGGACAAAAGAGTCAGCTGACGAGACAGTCTGTCAGTCAGAAAATAAACAGGAAGTATCAAGTGCTGCGTCCTTTACATTAGTGTTTATTGCCATAGTGTTCAATTTAGCAGGAGAGCCAGTCAGAAACCAGTCAGTAACCGGCCAGTAACCAGTCAGAAGCCAGCCAAAAACCAGTCAGAAAGTTAGTCAGTCAGTCAGTCAGTTTTTACGAAGGCTGCAGCTTTAGGCCATAAATGAGTAGACTTCGGATACAAAGAAACATCCACATCTAATGCACTGTTTGGTGTGTTCGTACAGACGTGTGTGTGTGTGTGTGTGGGTTCTTCAAAGCAATAATAGTCGTGGCTCAGTGTGTGTGTGTGTGTGTGAGATTTTCACATTTACTCCTCACCAGGGGCCTCAATCTACACCAAGCCTGAGTCATTTTCTTTAAAAAAAGAAAAAAAAAGAAAAAAAGAAAAAATTAAAAGTTGAATACAAAATCAATTGTTTACATGGATTCTCGGCACTGCAAAAAAAAAAAAAAACTGTGTCTGTCAAAATTTAAATATTTGTCATCTGAATAGTTGAAATGATCACAGGATAAAGGCAAATGATACATCACAAATGAGGGCCACATGTATGAGGAAAAACCGCTAAAATGAAAAAATAAAAAGACAAAAAAAGACACAAAAAAATAAGAATTTCAAGGTCCATATTTTGGTCTCACTAAAAACTGTGATAATAAGACAGAGATCAGTGCCGTATAAATGTCACTCCTAAATCCAAACATTAGGCACGATGTAAGATCACTTAGTTAAGGGTTTTCTTCCTTCAAGGACACACAACATACAAAGACTTAACATGGCATGTTTGTCATTAGCAGTGCCAACAGGTGGAAACATTCTAGAAGACTGAGTATCTACTCACTCCAGTACAAAGGAGTATGACGGTCGATGTCAAGGAAAACTCAAATCTGAGATTTTGAGAAAAAACCTTAATGTTATGAGAATAAAGTTGGAATTCAAAGAAAAGTCATAAAATTTCAACAGTAAAGTTTTTTGGGTTTTTTTTTGTGGAATAATGTAAAGTCATGGTTTTATAAGGAGAGATGTTTTTTCAAGAGTACAAGAAAAAAGTCATGTTATACAGTTGTAATATGATGGGTGAGCGGAGATCCTGTTGTGCTGTGTTAGTTTGTGTCAACTGAGCAGAGAGAGCAGAGAGAGCAGGAGGAGAGCAGCAGGAGTGCTTTTCACGTTTTTGAGCCGTGTCAGCATCAACAGCTGATTCAAACAGTTAGTGTGCAGTATTAAATAATAACAACTGTCACATATTCAAACATGTATATGTTCTAACCTACGCAATTTTATCCAAAGATTTTGCTCTAAAAACTAATTTTTCAGGGTGGTCTCTAGCTCACCAGGTAGAGTGTTCGCCTCATATTCCTGAGGCTTCTGCAACGGCCCGGGTTCACATCCAGACTGCAGCCCTTGGCTGCATGTCACCCCCCCACCACCCCACCTTTCCTGTCTCATCTTCAATTGTCCTATGAATAAAGGGAAAATGTCCCCCAAAAGATCTTCTTGTGAAAGCACAACTTTATTCACACATTTTTTAGGAATTTTTCGAGTAAAATTACAACTTTGGTAATATTGTGACTTATTTAATGGCACTTATTCTCACTCTGGTCTTACTTTTTCTTGTAATATAACAAAGTAATCTAATAATATTAGGATTTCTCCTCAATAACTAACAATATTAATAATAACACAAATTAAGCCAATCCATGTGAATCCTGAGCGACCTTGCAATTTTGTCAAATTTGCAACTTTACTGTAGATTTGACTATATAAAACTGGTAAAATCTCATTAATTGTAGAGATGTATGCAGCGTATTGATTCGGTCAGCCTCTCTCTCTTTTATTTATGATAAGACTGCTGCTGTGGGGTAACACACAGTGACAGGCGTAAATGCTGGAATCACATGGCTAATGCTCCCTAACAGTCAACCCGTTTCTTGTTGATGTGACATTATCAGCTCCCCCTTTGATGCTAAATCTGTCCTGTCTCATAAAGGTAAAGCCCCAAAAATAATCTCTAGAATTTTTTTTTTTAAAAGCATGGGAAAAACATAACGAGCAACAGGGCAAGATATGTCTTGCAAATTGCGAAGAAATGGTAAAAGGTGACAAGGAAATGATCTGAAAATAAGCTGGGGGGTATTATAGATATTACAAAACAAGAAAAAAAAGTCCAGAAAACTATATATTTACTCTCTTTATATGTAAAATTCTATTACATAAATTTGTTTTTTAGCACTTACTTGAGCTCATTTTTGTGACTATTTTGTTTTTTATTTTTCACTTATTTTCAGGTAATTTTCTAGTAATTTCTTATCGAGTCTGGGGCCATTTCTTGTTACGCTGCTCGTTACTTTCGCGACATGTTTTTGAAAAAAATCGAGCCAATTTGATAAAGTTTCAAAGGGTTAATATTGTGATGTTTTTACATAAATCATCATTTTCTCATAACCTTGCACCTTTGTAAATCTCAGATTGGTTTTCTCTCTAACAGCAGCCCCAATCCTCTGTCACAGCATTCAGCTTCCAGTTGGTTGAGTTTAAAAATGTGTACTCCATTGTCACTGACTTGTGTGTGTGTGTGTGTGTGTGTGTGTGTGTGTGTGTGTGTGTGTGTGTTCAGCGCAGCCAGGAGCAGGGCACCCACTGAGGTTCAGTGTCCAGTTTGTTGATGAGTCGTAGCAGCTCATTGTAGGCTTTGTCCTGGTCCGTGTTGACAATGACGGCGTCAAACAGGTGACCGCAGCTCTGCTCCATCTCCCGCGCCTTCTCTATGATGTCCCGCAGCTCCTCGGGCTGTCCAACACACACACACACACACACACACACACACACACACGTTAGTGAGGCAAACATAGAGATGTAAACAGCAGTGACATTTATCTTGGACTAAGTGTGAACAGGCAGTGGAGACAGCAGGACAGGAACCTTGGGATTCTTGTTGTCTTTAGCCAATAGGGCTCGGAGTCTTTCCTGGGAGGGCGGAGCTATGAAGATGATGTAAGGCTTCAAGTCGGAACTCCTCAGCACCTTCAGAGCCTGTAGACAGACAGACAGACACACACACACACACACACACACACACACACACACACACACACACACACACACACACACACACACACACACACACACACACACACACACAATGCATAAGCATTCAACCCAACTTTTTAAGCTATGTTCTGCTCAGTCAGCACTTGTGTGTGTGTGTGTGTGTGTGTGTGTGTGTGTGTGCGTGTGTATGTACCAACCTGTGTGTGCAGACAGAGCACACAGATTTTTCCAGTGTTGATGACCTGTCTCACTGAGTCTGTACTCGTCCCATACAGGTTCTTCTCAAACTCGCCAGACTCGATCAGCTTTCCTGGAAAAAAAAAACACAGTGAAGTGTTGACATGCTGTCGTTTCTTCACATCAGGCAATGATGTTGACAGTTATGTAGCTTAACAGCATTGGGTGTGCTCGTAATTACTTGCACTGTTGTAACATTTCATTTTCTCGTTCCAGTCTGAAAATTATAGTTGAACCTTTGAACCTTTAAACCCTTGAATGTTTTTATCACTCACTTTAATAACAGGCCTCTGATACTGTTGCTACATGTCGAAGAGGCCATGCCCTCCTAAGCGTTTTTGTATTTTCTGAGTCTAGCAGTTGTTTTTTTTATGCTTTGCAACAGGAGCATTGCATATTTACGCAGTGCGACAAAGGTCTGCAGCTCCTGTGCTTTTTGTACAAATTTAAATATTCCATGATTTTTGTGAATAAATATAGAGTTTCTAGGTCTAGAACCTTATCCGTAGCAGCCTGAAATAATGAGACCAATCTGATACATTTTTAAGTGTTCCCCACACTGGGTGGCATCCCATCAATGAATTTGAGGTGACATATTGTTATTTGATATAAACCTTTTGTCTCTGACAGCTGAAGCTGAGTGCCATCACTCTTCTTCATCTTTGTACCAACTGAAGTGTTTAGGACAAATCATTTATTGTTGCGTTTTTATATTAATTGACTATTAATGATTAAATTTGCTCCGCTATGTCAGTGACAAAAAACAAGCAGTGTGACACTGACTGAAGACGGTCATACCAAATTTCATTTCCACAATCAGAGTACCCACTAACATGAAAGCTTACCTGCTGCCAGTTCAGCCTCAAAGGTCTGACGAGACACAAAATGGTAATCTCGACCACTCAGCTCGCCATCTCGACGGCTCCGCGTGGTGTCTACAACACACACACACACACAGAGGTTAGTATATACACAAACACATAAAAGCATATGTACAGTGAGTGCGTGTGTTTTCGTGTGTGTCTTACGGGGTACAGCTCCAGCGAAGCGCTCTGGCTGACTGTTGAGCAGTCTCTGTCTGAGCTCTGCCTGCCCGCAGCTGGTTGGACCAATCAGTGCAATCGGTCGCTTCCTATTGGCCGGCTGATGGTACAGAGCCATCTCCTCATAGGTGAGAATCTCCTCATTATCCATATCTGGACAAATGGAAAAAGAAGTACATGAAAAAGTTATAACATCCAAAGAAAAAAAAAATGTAAAAAGACAGATGCAAACAAAGAGGGAAACAAACAGGGAAGATAAACAAAGAGAGGAAATCATGACTAATATAACATGTCTAACACAAATCAATCAAGATGTAAGCCAGTAAATCAGTAATGAATAGGTAATCCTGTTTGTTTCTAAAAAACAGCACCATATTTGAACTGTAATGATCTGTATCTACAACCCTCGATTCCCCAAAAAGTTGAGATCATGTGTAAAAACGTCAATAAAAACACAATTCAATGATTTGCAAATCTGCTTTTGACCTGTATTCAATTGAACTTATGTCAAAAACAAGACATTTAATGTTGAAACTTCATATACTCAAAGTGCATTTGATCATGTAGCAACTATTTAATAATGATACTGGAATAAAATCTAGAATACTGTCTGGAGAAATATGTCCATCTGAATAGTACATGTGATATCCATTCATGCCTTCATCAGTCATTTTTCTCCTCCAGTGACAACACTGTCATGCAGATGTGTGACTACGAGTTGTTGCTGTTTATATGCACATTAAAGTTGTGCCCCAATTACATGTGATTCATTTTTGGTCAGAGTCAGAGATAGACAGGAAGTGGTACCATCATTCCTGTGAGAGTTGTACAGCAGCTTCTTTCTCTTCCTCTTGTTCTTCTTTGCACACCAAAGCTTTCCTGCAAACATAGACAACTTTAAACACTTCGGAGCGACAAGGCTTATTGCATTACACTTATTGTATGGGGATATATATATATATATTTACTCAATTAATACTTCTCTTCAGCACGAGAAAGCTAACCAATCTTTTGCTTGGAATTTGTAAGTGTGTGTTGGAGGTGCAAAAAAGCACATTTTGGGGGTGGCCAACGTGACACCATGTAAGTTAGGTAGGTAGAAAATTGGACAAAAACATGCCCTAAATTAAATTACTACTAATAAACTACTGTTTATTAAGTATGCCGTAATCAAACCATAACCATAAACTGGTTATGTTCAGTCAGCAGGTTAAAGAGAGTAGAGCGACTGACCAGACTTCTCTGGCTCCTTGTCTTCTTCTATGGTTTGTTTCATGGCTTCTCTCTGCTGCTGGAAACTCTTCCCTGTAGAAAAACAAGAGAATAAAAGAGAAAAAAACAGCCATCAGTAAAGAGAGGAACACAAGTTTCTGCAGAGGAGTGCCACAGATTACCAACCACCTTGTGCATTTTACCCACAAGAGTTTCACTGAGCATATGGAAGAGTGAAACCAACAAAATCAAAAAATAAAGAAAGAAATTTGTCAACAAAAAAATTAAAATGCCAAAATGCCAATATTTATTTAATTCCCCATTTAATTTTCTATTTTATTTATTAAATTATACATTTTCATTTTTATTTGCTTATTTATTTCTGTATTACTTTCCACTTTGCATACAAATTCCCCTTTTTATTTAATTTCCAATTTTATTTTCCATTTCACATGTTTATTCATTGTTAAATATATATATTTATTTGTGTAAAAATTTATCCATTTATTTATGTATAAAGAAATATAAAAAAGCAAACTAAATGCAAACTGCTAAATAAAATGGAAAATTTAATGGGAAATTAAATAAATATTGGCATTTACTCATTTATTTATTTTTGATTTTGTCAGTTTCAGTCCTCCATATGAGCAGTCTTCAAAAGTTCCAACAGAAACTCCCAACACAAAGAAATAAACGGCTGAATGGACACACAGAAGTACCTGGTACCAGTCCAGCGAGTGGCTGGTTGTCCTCGTCTCCGTCCCTGTAAGCCTGCCACCAGTTGGGGTCTGACTGACTGATGATGTGGAGAATATCTCCTTTTTGGAAAGACAAGCCCAGCTCTCTGCAAGGCACGTAGGGGTCGTCTGATGGGTCATAGTCGAAATGTGCCTTCACGTGGATCTGAGGGAAGAGACACAAGTGAGATGGAGAGAGAGACAGACACATGAGACGAGGTTGGACCGACTTTACATTTCAAACAAGACAATTTCAAACCTCATTTCTGTCAACACTTTTTGATCCGTTCTATGATGGAATATCTGCTCGACCTCGAGTCCTCAGATGTTGAGGACTCAGCACTCACCACAGTCTCTTTGACAGGAGGAGGTTTGCTCTGAGTGCTGGGAATCAGCACAAAGGTCAGGAGGCCGTGCATGTCCGCCTGACACACACACAGAAACAAAAAGAGAGAGAGACAGAGAACAGCACTTGTTATTCATCAGCTTGTCTTGGTCCACTGATCTCTGAGTGATTATCATGTACACACATGCAAAAAACACCACAGTTAGCAGGAACCGAGCTAACAGTGCATTATTAAAAAATTACACAATGGCTCGATCGGTCATGTCTAAGTCTAAACGTCAGTAACAACCTCCTCATGTCAACATTTATATTAAAGGCAAAAGGCAAAAGAATATCTTGATGTGATTCTGGATCAAAATTTCAGCTTTAGGCGACATATAAAGAAAATGGTGAAAACTACAAGTATAACTTGGTAAACTTCAGACACATTAGAAACTGTCTCTCCGGATCCTGCTAAGATGTTTATGCATGCTTTGATCCTCGAGCATATGTTGTACTGTATTACATGGTAGGGGCAGGCTGCCCAGTCAGCCTTGAGACCTCTTGAGGACTTGTACAAACAAACCTTAAAAACTTTGGAGAAAAGCCCCTGCAATATCATCAGTGTAGGATTCTGGAGAAATAGAATTTACTGTGCCTTGAGAATTTTAGATTATTTTCAAATTTATGCCTGTTTTATAAAATTATGAATGGTTTGGCCCCTCCTCCACTATTTGACTTTGTGTTTTCTCTCTCAGTAAGTTCTTTTAGATCCTCTAAATTAGCCTCTGTAAGGGACAGATCAGCTTTTTTCTGTAAAAGCTACAAATATGAGGAGTTGCAGCTCTTTTCACTGACCTTGAACTGGTTTTTAATTTGACAAGCATTCACTTGTAATGCCCTATTGTGTGTAGCTTTTTATTCTGTGTTTTCTAAGTGATGTGCTGTTTTTGTAGTTTTATATTGCATTGTCTGTCCTCTTTTTTGTATTGCTTTATACCATATGCTATTGTGTGTATTATTTATCTTGTATGTGTGTTTTCTTCTTCTCTTCCTCTTGTAAACTTGATATTATCATGTCATGGTGCTGTGTGTTTGTTCTGACCTGCTGAGAGACTGCAGATGTGAATTAGCTCTAAGCTATAACCTGGTCCAGTTAATCAAATGGTAACATTTCTGTTTTAAACTGCACATGGTCCCTTTTACATGAAACAGATAAATATAGGGTTTCCCACACATTAATCTACTCACTGCCATGTATTGATTTTCTATTTTTGGAGCTGAACAGTTCATAAGGAGCACTGTTCAAATATATATTTATATATATATATATATATATATATATGTAGATATATATGTATAAATATATACAGTTTGGTTATTCAGAGGGCACACTCTGGGCACAGGCGGAGCAGCAGAGCAGCAGGCGCAGTGAGCTTCACAGAAGCTCAAAAACAAAAAAGGAAACACACACACAAGTATTCAAAATAAATGAAAACATACAGATATGTCAATTTAGTTAATGTAATAATAATAATAATAATAATAATAATAATAATAATAATAATAATAATAATAGTATTAATAATAATTAATTAATTAATTAATTAAATTTAATTAATCAATTGCATAATTTTTTCTGCTGTACCAAACTCGCACTGAACCGTAACTCCTGTGTAGCGTTACAACCCTCAGTGATGGTATTTCTCATGAAATTAAAGAACTGTGTAAATGAGGATTTACTTACAAGAATATCGAAGACTTGGTTGACATCTTTGCCTCTGATCTCGATGCCGTTGATCTCCAGTATCTCATCTCCTTCCGACAGAAGTCCACTCCGTTCAGCTGCTCCACCTCGAACAATACGACTGATCACCACACTATCCATTTCATTACGGACAGTCGCCCCCTATACAACACACACACACACACAAGCAGTGTTATAATAGATAAACATGACTGCAGGCCAGTGTTATGTGCAGCATATCATTTACAGAATATTGGCCCCAGGAAAGACAAAAAAAATGGTACTTTACTGAATTCAATCAGAGATTCTACTAATTAAATTATGTACAGACACATTAATTATAAAGCACTTATCCTAAAAGAGAGCTTAAATACCTTACAGAGAGATTTTTAAAAAAGGGGGAAAAAAGCATAATATTCAAAAGAGGGCAAATAATGTGTTATTTTTGGTTCAACTACTAGTGATGTGTCTCCTATCCCATAAGTCTTAAGTGCTAAAGCTTAAAAGCCTTAAGAGAGCCATATTTGCAGATTGGGCTGGAAGCAATATGACCCCTGTAATCCATATCACAGTTTAGTACTGACAAATTACTCTATATGTTTTTAAAATTAGGTTTGAATGACACTTTTATGGCTTCTATTATCTCATCCATGTCTGAGTGTATGGAGTGATGTTAGCACTGACTGTGTAACAGGCTTCTGCATGTGACATGTGAATGAGGTGAGAGTTTTTCTGGCATTACTTTTTCTTGGCCATATACTCTTGTGATCATGTTTCAAGTGATGAAACAAAGCTTGAGTTTCCTTTCAACACTATTTACATTTAGCTTCAGTCTGTCCCATATCATGTTAACTGATGCCAGATGATGCCCACATTATTATTCTTTCTTCCTACCCGGGGTCCCTGACCCAAACATGTGACTGTTTCTTCTCTACCTGAGTTTACTACAACAGGGTTCCCACACATTTTCATGATCAAATTTCAAAACTTTTCCATGACTTTTCATGACATTTTTGCCAAACTTGCCTGCTGATTTTTAAAAATATATTACCATAATTTCAGCTAGGTGGCAAACAAGAAGGGAGAGAAGGAAAGCAGAGAGACAATGAAGAAATGTATGTGATGGGAAACAAAACATCACAGATCGAAGCATTATAGAGCTAGCTTTCGCCGACAGCTGCAGAAAAGAAATGTGCCATTATGTTATATTATGTGCAATGTTATCCACTGAGGATTACCGAACCAATTTCATTACACACAAATAAAATACATGACTATTCTGAAAACGTTTACTTGTATTAATCTATCCATAATCTCTGCCAATTCTTCAGTTCTGAAGCTGCTTCCAACTCTCACTAAACACCCTGAAATCACAGGGCTGCCACATATGCGTTAATATGATATATTATCATTCACACATTCACATCAAAGACTGTAGAATAAAGTGTACGGAAAGGCAGTGCCCAAAAAGTGAAGTCAAAACATCTCTATCGCCCCCCGGTGGCTGACTGCAGTATAGGTCACAAACCCTGCCCACTCCATGTTAGTAAATGGGACATTGGCCAAACTGAAAACTCAAAGTGGACGTCAAATTAAGTTTTCCCAAAGATGTTTTTTGTTTTTTAAGGTAGTTCTCATCACCCTGATGTTTGTTCAAGTGTTTGAATTAGTTAATCAATACAGGATTTCCCACACATTCATTTATTTGTAGCCGCCTGTCATGATTCATCTGCCTCCATGAACTGATTTATTAGTTTATTATTGAAGCTGGACGGTTCATTAGGAGCCCTGTTGGAATATATATATACTGTTCAGTTATACATTGCAACATACTCTTGGAGTGCAGAGCTTTCTTTGTGTACCGTTGGAGCAGCTAAACACCAGGTGCAGTGAAAGTGAAACTTAAATGCCAATTGCACAGCGTCTTAAAGTTTGCATTCACCACCTCTGCAGCAGCTGCTCCTCTCCTACATTGCTCTAACAGCTCTAATAGGATTAATTATCTGCACCGTGAGTCTCACTCCTCAAACACCTCATGATTAGTTCTGCTGGAACTGCATTCACGGGCCTGCAAAAATGTCCAAATTTAGAAAGGGGACACAAAATGATAAAAAGGGGACACACACAAGGGACACCCTAAGCTACCACTGCACATTGATTCTTTTCCAATTCTGTGAGTTTCACTAATTGATGCCATAGAAAGAGGGTGTGACATCAAGACTGACAACTGTGTGAGTGTCAATTGGTACTACTAACTGGCATTTTTTGCTACTGGTTTGCGCCACTGTATAGGCAGGAACCCCATACTATGGCTTCACTTCCCGATCTCTGTTGTGCTGACTCTTGCCTCAAATTATGTCACCGGTGCAAGATTGCAGCAGCTGTATCCTGGATATTTTGGCTTCATTTTTGTACAGTGGGAGGAGTGGAGTGGAGCTGCTTCGTCCACGTTTATATACTGTCCTTGATTCACCCCCAGAGTGTAGGTGATTTTAAGAGTCTAATCCTAACCTGACTGTGGGTAGGCAGTAGGAAAACATGCAATCTCGACAAAGAGAGACCCCAGTCGTTCCTCTACCAGTAATTACACTGAGCGATTAAAAGCTAGCAGAAAGCTCAAGTGTGGCAGGATGTCAGCTCTCTATGTAACTGCCTACTCATTGATTTTATGTGAGTGAATAAGTGTTCGTCTTACCAGTGGTATGTCCTGGGCTTTCTCAATGCGAACTATCTTGACAGTCTCTCCCCCCCACTGGGTCAGTGTTTCTCCTTGGGCAGGCAGCGGCTCAGGCTGCATTTCCATCTCTGCTATGCTGTCATGAGCCAGGAGCAATGACTGCAAAACACACATGCACACGCACACAAAAAGCTTAGCTAAAGGACTGAAGCAATGACAATCGCTACAGGAATCTTTTGTGTATTTGCTAATACAACTTTGTGTGTGTGTGTGTGTGTGTGTGTCTACCTGGATGTGTGTGTCTGACAGCAGGCTGTGGAGTTCGAGTCCCTCTTTGTTCTGACTTGACTGGATGAGATTCCTGGCCTGGATCCATAGCAACATAAACATCATTGGCATCATGACCAGAAATATTACCATAGCAATAGTATATTATCGCCGTAGCAACTGCAGACAACTCTGAACATCACATAATAATTTTGCAGTAAGTGATTATATGCCTCGTTGTAAAGTACAGCCCTCAAACTAAATTCATACAAAATAATGAAGGGTTCATCCATTCTGGGCTCAGGTTACAATGAAGTGAATTTATTTTCTGTTCTTTACAGTGGGAGGATTAATCTGAGGCCTCATTACAGAAAATTCCTAAATCTGACATCATGTTTAATCTCAGTTTAGGATGGCACTTAGGAGTTTTTGTATTGCAGAAACATGTTTCCTACCTGCATTTATCTTATCTTAGGATAGCAATTTAGCTATTTCACAACTGTCCTAACTTAAGGAATTCCCAAGTTAGAAATCCTACATTAGGATGGCATAGAACCTGCTCAAAAATTTAAAAGAATTAGCAGCCACAGGTCTGAATAGCAAAAACAATGAAGATGCAGAACAACATGAACCCTGAAATATGATGACGAAATTGCTACTCAAACCATATGATGACATTAAAAGAAAAAAAAAGAAACAAAACTTTCCTATAAGGTGGAAGTTTACAATTCATGCCTCCAACTTGTTGTAGCTAAAAGTGAAAGCCCGTCTTTTTTCGTTCATGATAGCAAGCTGACCAGCCAGTGACAAGTGAGAGCTGTTAATATTATGGCTTTCCAATCTCCAGTAGCCCACTGGTACATTCTAATCAAAGATACAAGCATCTCATGTATATTCTAAACACGTACTGAACAACACTTATGTTTCTGCTCCCATTTTTTTTCAGGTTTAAGTTAAAGTTCTAAGGTTTCTATGCACTCAACAGATATATAATCGTCACATTTTGGTTGCAATTTTGTTAAAGGTGTGTCTTTGGATGGTCACAGTAAATGGCCACTCCAAAATATGCAGTTTGATCACACAGAACATGACACAGACGTCACAAGTTGTGTGTCAGAGGCATGCTGCCTGTAGAAATGCCCAGCAGAGCTGTTACCTATAAACTGAATGTTTATTTCACTACTATAAGATGTTGCCGATGTTGTTTCCCTACCACAGACCACAGGTAAGACCTCCACATCCAGCCTCTTTACCTGCAGGATCGTCTGAAAGCAGCCAGTTGAACAGCTGATTCAACACTTGGTTTACATAACCGCAGAATTTCTGCACAAATAGACAGAAACCGTCTCAGGGAAGCTTATCTGCATGCATCATCCTCACTAGGATCTTGATCTAACAGCACTTTGTCATTGTTATAAACTTGTGCAAGTGGGAGGCTGGTTGGATGTAGTGCCAAATTCAGAGATGATTTAATGCAGTGAAATGAACATTAAGTTCACAGAAAACAGCTCTGGTGGACATTCTTGCAGTCAGCAGGCCAATAGCACGCTCCCTCATCTGTGGCATTGTGTTAAGAGTGACCATTTCAAGGCACAGCCGTGCAGCAATGATGATGTTCAATCTGCATCTTGATCTGATATCACAAGTGTTGTCCCTGGATCGATGAATAATTGTCCAGGATTCACATTCTAACCAACCAATCACTTCTCGATTGTGATGTCATTCAAAGTGCGCTGTGCAGATAACCGTCCATAAAGAAAAAAAGAAACGCCCATTTCACATCCATTCCAGCAGCAACTGCACACAGGGATTTAGTTGGATTTTAAGCACATTTTTGGGGTGTGGGAATTACAAAATACATACTTCTGTTGCCTCTGTTGGGACTATTCAATGGGAAATAGACATGTTTGAAAAACACATGTAATAGGACTTGTAGTAACTTAAGCTCTACCTGCTAAGCGAAGCTGAGTAAGCAGGCTAAAAGGCAGCTTGCTGCTGAAATGTTTTGCATCAGAGAAAAGCCTGTGTATGATTGTATTTTTCTGAATAATTGACGTTACCGACCATACCTGCACCTTGGCGATGTGTGAGTTCACCCTTCTTAATATCACATAAGCAACTTTATGCATGTGAATTGAAAAGTGCTCACTAACATGGATTTTAACAAATTTGTGACTAAAAGTTGAGAGAAATATATCTTTCGAGTGCATACAAAGTGTTTCTTTAATTTAAATGTGAAAATTTGGGAGTAAAAACAAAAGCATTGCTCAGTTTTTGTTCAGATATAATTAAATAAATAATAAATAATTCAATAAATAATTAATAATTAATAATTCAGTAAATAATTCAAGCATGACAAGTGCTGATTAAAGAAAATTTAGAAAAGATAGGAGGTCTGAGATGTTATAAGACACAGCCAGGTGTTTAGAAATTGTTTCTGTAATGGGAGGATATTTTTTCCCCTATCTTTGAAACTAACAGTTAGGAAAGGACAAGCATTTAAAATATTTTTCTGTAATGAGGCCAAAAGTCACATGGAGACAACATAAGAATAACAGTGTATTTGTTAGGTTAGATTGGGCAACAGTTTGTTCAAATGTGGCAGGAACCATCTATTCTCTACATTATATCTTCTGCTATGTACTAACATTATCATGTTAGAATGAAAAGAGAGAGGACAATTTGTGAAATTTGTCCTTAATTTCAAATTGGGTGAGGATTTAAAACAGTTTCTGTAGCTGGCCTGATTTAATCTAAAACTGGGAGGAGAGAAGCTACGAGCTGGACATAAAATCCAGTAACATATTCTGAGAGCCTAAAATCCTGCTGCCCACTGTGACTGTTTTTATTTTTATCATTTCTTTTCCACTTCATTATCGATGACAAAGGAACGTGTTTGTGGGACTGCAGTATGAGAGCTGAGAGCCTTTTTTTGCTTTAAAGCCAAATGCAGGGCAGGGGGCGGAGATGCCAACATGGAGCAGAAATAATGTGCTGCTCTTTAATGAGATTCCACTGAAATGAGCCATGAATAGATCTTAAGAGCTCGCCAAATCAACTCTGGGGCCGAAAAAGAATGGCAGCACTAATTGTGTGAGCATCCTGAATGTTGGCTTCACTTGAACTGGTTATCATCACCCTGCTGTCATCTGGTAGTCAACCATAAAAACATCTAACTTTACACTACTTTACTACTTTACTACTTAGTTCTCTACTTTAAATCATTTCAGTCAGTCCAGCAGCTCTGGATCTCTCTGTCTGATGAATCAACTCACATATGAGCTCAAACTGACGGATAAATCTTTAATTAAACAGGCTGCTGATTAAATATGATTACAAAATAAAAGAGTTGGCTGACAGAAATTAGTCTGTGTGTTTACATGCACATACTCGGAGCACCCGTGCTCGGCTCTAATTGATGCTGAACAGAGCAGCTCTGTCTCCAACATCGTTGTTTGCGAACACACTCGTTGACCTAGACCGTCGCTGTGCATGTGTGCGTGCGCGTGTGTTAGCCCTCTCTTAGATGACCGTGATGCAACAAGAGCTGTCAAGGAATTAAACAGATGACATAAAATCAAAGTGGATGTACCTCCATGGCCAGCTGAAGTGCCTGGTGTGTGTGTGGGTATGGAGGGGAGGGTCGGTGCATGCTGGTGGCCACGGCATTATGGATCTTCAGCGCTGATTGGAAGTCAGACTAAAGGTGAAAACAGACACCAACATGTTCTGTTAGATTCCTTCAAGCTGCAGCTCAAACAGTAAGTATATACATGTTCTCCTTTCTCATCACTACACCTGTATTTTTTGATATTGTTTAAAAGTGACACCAATGAGAAATTAAATCTACCACGCTGTGAAATGTTCACACTTTGTTACTGTGGATCACTGATTTATGAAGAAAGTGTCTATATGTATACACTGTTCATTAAGCTTTTCTATTTGCTGTTTTCAAACTGACGGGGTCCACTCAGGTTGTCTTTGATAATTTGTTTTGTCCATTTACACTTCTTTTGGGAAATACAGAAGAACAGGAAAGTTAGGGCGAGCACTGATAACTAACCAACATGACCGATCAAAGACATGTTGCACATCTCACTGCTGATCAAACACAAACTGAAAACTCATCAGCTGTTCTGGACACAACATAGTGAGTTTGACTCTTTGAAACTTGGACTGACCTGACTTTTCTTGTGCTGCGTTCAGAACCTTTCGAACCCTTGCTTTTTTGCAAGAAATTAGTAGATTTAGAAAATTGTTTTTTCAAACAGCTAGAGAACACTGACCAAAATACCACATTTATACTATTTTAATTATGTATTTAAATGGAATTTACATGTTATTTTTCTGGGTGATGTCTGTGTTTGTTTTTGTTTTTTTCCTTTGTTTTTATTCTTTCATTTACTCATTTACATATATATATTTTTTGTTGTTGCTAATTTTTCAGGTATATTTCTTGTGCTTTAAAAAAAAAAACTTTTTCTGGAGTGTAAAGTGGAAGTTTTGTCTCCCTCTTTTGGCTGTGAGAGTAATTACATGTACAGCAGAATGTCAGATGCAGTGAAAGGTAAAATTTCGTTGCACTAGGTCTAAGAATTTACTTTCACGCAACAGATTAGTTATCCACCCCGCAACTCAAACTCCTAAAACTGTGACTAATGATTTCACAGAATGTTAAAAAAATTGTTAAAAAAAAACAAAAACTGGAACTCTGGTGACAGTCATCAGTCTTAGAGCTGAACTTAAAACTGGGTTCCTTCGCATGAAATACAGGTCCAGGGTCCAGGTTCAATTTCCTTGAAGTGATTCATGGCATTTCAAGGCTTTTTGATTGTGACAAATGGTACAGCACTCTGGGGAAAATACTGAATTATTTGTTAGTTGTGCGCATAATAATATCTGACTTAAGAGTATTTAATACAGGCACAAAAGAATGCTTATCTGTAGCTTCAATTCCCAAAAGATTTAAATTGCCCCTCTGTAGCCTCCAGCCCCCCTCCCCACACTGAAGCCTTCATTCCAACAGCAGGAATCTTGTGAGTCATGGATGCTCCACCTCAGACAGCGGTGACAGCTCTTTGTAAATCCCTCCTACATGGTAGGCCCAAAAGTCTTGAAAAACACCACAGTCACATATTGATTTAAAGCTCTAAATCTCATATATTCTCTTTGTATTACCTTGTTTAGTAGTGCAAGAACCAGTTCGATGTCATTCTGACTCTGCTGGTCGGACAGGCAGCTCCGGACCTGCTTCAGTGACAGCAGCAACTCCTCCAACTCTGTGAGAAAAAAACACACACACAAGGTTATCGTCTTTCTGAATAAACTGTTCAACTTAAGGTTGATTCAATCTCCAGCTCTCTGTATCTCAGATTTGTTACCAGATAATGTCGTTATGAGAGAATGAAAGAGATAATGCGTCTGCCTGGCTACAACAACGGGATGTAGAATAATATTAGGACACTGGAAATCATCTAGTCTCTGCTGTTTTAGGGGAGTGGGTTGAACTGATGACAAAAAATGGCCATGTTGAACGTGTTACATCCAGAATCATGGGGAGAGAAGATATTAATGATCAAATCTTGGGCCGTTTTTTGGCCTTAATAGAGGGAATGCTTAACTAATGCGGTAATGACTCCTGCTTTGATGAACTGCTAGATTCTGAAATAACTGGTACTGTGAAAGCACTTTTTTGTTGTTTGTTTGTGTGTTGTATTTTTTTGTCTCTTTTTTGTTGTATATCTGTCTTTACTGGAGTTGTGCTTTTTGTTCAGAAAAGATGGGACAGTGGACATTTGTCTTTATTATGTGTTAAAACTGTTTTGTTCTAAAGTCCTTACTAAGCACATAAGAAATAAAATAAAACAAGCCCACAATAATAACCTTTTACGTAAACATATGTACCTACACAAAAGACAAAGGGCTAAAATTAGAGATGTACTTTACTATCAGATGATGGCAGAAGACAGCCTGCTTGTCCTGGCTTCAGATTCATGTGTGTGTGTGTGTGTGTGTGTGTGTGTGTGTGTGTGTGTGAGAGAGAGAGAGAGAGGGAGACTGCATCTGATTTCTTATTCAAGACTTCACTTTTTCATTGTGTACCTGTTTGTGTGATGGTGTGTGTGTGTGTGATGGTGTGTGTGTGTGTGTGTCAACATTACCACCCCTAACAAAGTTTTAATTAAGTCACCCTCAAGAGCCTCTCGTGTCCTTCTCTCCCTCCCTGAGGAATTCCCTCCCTAACGGCAGACATGTCTTCCTTACATTCCTTTCCCTCCCTGCCAGCTTCTCTCTTTCCATCCGTTTAACCCTCCCCTCCTTTTTTCCTCTTCTTCAACACTTAGTTCTTTTCATATTTAAATGATCTTTTAAGTTATAATGTCCCTCTCACCTCCACCTCTTTATTCTTTCCTTTCCCTCTGGGAGCTTTACCGCATCAATGATCTGTAATTCTACTCTTCTATGTGTGTGTGTGTGTGTGTGTGTGTGTGTGTGTGCGTGTGTTACCCAGCAGTGGGTGTGTGTGCTGGCCGCTGAGCGCTGGCTGCTGTGGTGTGTACGAGTCTTGCAGGAATGTGGGGTTGTCGATGCCGATGTGGGGATGCTGGGAGAGCTTCCTGAGTCTGAGCGAGGCGTTCAGGTCTAGCTGCCGACCCTCCTCCTCTCTGCGGCGACGCAGATCCTCCTGACGATCACACACACACATGCACAAAAAAATACTTTAAATATAGAAATACAACTTATGACAACATATGAATTGACCATTTGATGATTCAGTAACAAAAACTCTAAACTCTGATTTACTATGTAATTTGAACATTTAAGTAAAACAAAAATGACCCAGTTTCTCCATGGAAAGGAATAGCTTTATCGTAATCCATTTAGAAAAAAGCTAACCCTGAATCTGCACATGTAAACATGTGGCTGATTTAATGATTTGTCACTTTTAGTCATAAATAAAGCACCCACATCTCACACAAACCATCTTTAACCCTGGGATGAAGTAAACAAGACTTCACTGTGTCATTGTTGATGAAAAGAAATCTGTTGTGTCTTTTTGCAGTTTCATCAAATGTGAAAGTATTTTTGTACAAACACAATTATCGAAGTGATGGCCAAATGATTGATTAAAAGAAGAGGAACCCGGGTTTACTGTAAAACAACCAACAGCAATATTTGGTCACACTCTATTAAAATAGAAACAATGTATATTTTATTTTTACTAATAGCTGATGTAATCATATCTTTAACAAAAATAAATACCAAACTGGAGCTTAATTTGTACAAAACAATCACAATTGAAAGGTGGACCAACTCAAATTCCCGAGGTGTTGGGTTCAATGACCTTTCTATGTACTGTTTGTGACATTAGACAGCTTGTGACCTTTTTTATATCACAGACAAATTCTCATAGACCTACATACTACTCATAATAACATGACAAACTCCAGCTAACCAACATTTAAAATGGATCTTTTTTCTCACAAACATTGAAATGACATTTGTCCTCTGCAACAACAACAAAAAAAAATCCAAATTTCCTAAATTGAAAACCCAATAACTACCTAATAAATCAGTATCTGAATATCCGAACATTCGGGTCCAGTCCGAAATGGTACCTGACCACTTATAGCTCACCATCTTTCAAGTACAGGGGTGATCAGGCAGGGGTGATGACTCTACAGTTCCATCTGTCAGCACCAGTGGTGTTTGCATGTGGACACACACATGGTTTCATGACTGAGAGTAAAGCTGGTACCATTAACAGACACTAAGCAGTAAAGGCGGGCTCTGACTTTTTCATGTGTGATGAAGACAGTGTCCACTGTAGGCCCCAATCACACCACAGAACGTTGCTAGAAAAGCGTCCCCAGCAACCATTGACTTCCTATGGTACAGAGTGACTGGTGTGTGGTCCTCTCTTGCACCACATGTCAGGGTTTTCTAGCATTTTTTTTAAATTCTCAACTTTTCAGTACAATGACTTTGATAGTTTCTGGAAGGCTACAGTCAGGGAGAGAGAGAGAGAAGGAGAGAGAGATAGATAGATAGATATATATATAGAGAGAGCACATGTAAGAAGGGCGCATCACGCTGTTTTGGCCATCGTGTTTTGCCCAACATGCTTTACCAAGGTGTTTTTTTTTTTAATTCTCTTTTTATTAGGATTTTTTATGGTACATATGTTCATTAACATAACCAAACTCTCATACATCCGTTCTGTTAATTAACATTCCACATTGCAGAATGTTTGTAGTACCATGAACAACACAGAGATGAATGAATAGTCCTTTCACCATAATAACTGAGATGAGTCTTTAAGAGTACATAATAGGAACTATTCTCCCTAGAACAGGGTTATATAACTTGTGGGGTATACCTTTAAGTTTCTCAAGAAAACTTTTACTACACAGGTAAGAAGGATCAAACAAACACACACAAAGAAAGAAATATGAAAGTACATACAACATATCATTAAATAAATGATGGCCGTACCTGTGTAACTAATCTAATCCATCTCTCCCATCTTTTTAAAAAATGCATCTTGTTGCAATCTTATGGTAAAGGTTATTCTTTCCATCTTGAATATATCATATACTATGTCAAACCACTCACCCACTGTAGGTCTCTCTGGTTTCAACCACTTCCTTGTAATAGTTTTCCTACAAGCGGCAGTGAGAATTTTAAATAAATATTTATCCTGAGAAGTGACATTTTCCCCTGGTAGGGCGCCTAAGTATAAAGATACAAACTTAAATGGAATGTCTATCTGGAATACTTTCTTCAAAAATGTATACACCTCCTGCCAAAAGGGGAGCAATATTGAACATGACCAAAATATGTGAAAATGATTAGCCTCCGGGGATCCGCACTGTCTCCAACATACAGATGAATTGGTATAATTTCTTTTTTGAACTGGAGTGATGAAAAACCTAATAAGGTTTTTCCAGCAAAACCACCAAGGTGTTTTTAAAGCAGTTGCGCCTGTAGTGACACATCAGGGTGTGATTGGGGCCTAAGGTGAGATTCAGTTGTATAATTGCTATTTCAATATTTACTTATTTAGACGGTTGGGGAGGGCACAACAACACTGCTGTGGTTTGATGAGGGGTATGCAGGATCCATCTTGAACCAAAGGACTATAAGTCAAGATATCTGAGACTGCTGCTGTGACTCTGATCATACTTTGTTAGAAATCTGTCACAACTTTATGGAAGTGTAACACTAAAATGCTCTTTCTCTTTGCCATACTTACAGCTATGCATGGAAAAATGGCCTCTGTGTCACTATTGGTCAGCATCACAGAACAATGGTCAGCGTAAGGCTAGGGCTGTGGATATGACTTTAAAATAATATCACGATATTTTTAGGCTATATCGTGATACACAATATTGATAACAGATATCTCTTTGAAATCTCCTCTAAATTACTGTACACTGGTCTTAAATACAAAATTAATAAATGAACTAAAGTTATAAATAAAGTATCTACTGCCATAAAATAAAGTGACATAAACTACTGTTAAAATAAAGCTCAGTTATAATGTTGAATAAATTAAAAAGCTAAATAAAGTATCGTTACAGTGACGCTGAAGAAAGTATTGTCAAATTAAATAAATCAAAGCTGATCTCGTGGTGCTTTTATTTTGAGGGACCTGACTCATCTCACACTGGAGTGTTGATGTTTTTGCTGTTGTCTTGCAGCTTCCAGACAACAGCTGGATGTTAGCATTAGCAGAAAGTTAGCTGGAAACAAATTAAAAGCTCTCCAGTTCAGAGATTGCAAAGATTTTTAAGTCACTCTGATGCTCTGTGTTTGGAAAATGTGACTGAATAGTTGTGCAGAACACAAAAACACAAAGCCTCACCTGCTCGCACTACTGCCACTACCACTCATTAAGTTAGACTGTCCTTTTTCTTGTGCATCGTGTAGACGGCCCCTCGGCCACACGAACAGGCGCAAAGCATTATCAGATGATGTAAACAAAATAAACGATACAGCATAATATGAGACAATATACATTTTTTTTGTCAGACGATATATTTCGCCATATCACACATTGCGGCAGTTTGATATCGAACAATTTATCATTTTTCCAAACTAATCATATATTTTGTTTCTAAATTTCTAACCTGCAAAGTAACTAAAGTGGATCATTCAGAAATTTGGAGCATTGGAAGTTTAAAATGGAAATATTAAAGTGAAGTACTAACACTACTTGAGTTGAGCACCTGTGTCAATGTACTTGTTCACATTCCACCGCTGCTTTTGTGAAGTCAGCTTGTGTAAAAATATGCAGACTATGTTGGCACTGAGTAGTGACCGTGACATAGCCCAATGGAATTTTATTTGTTCTTTGTTTCCTTTCTCATTCTGCACTTACTATGACTATATAATCAGCCTTGGCTGCTCTTAAATGCACTTAATGATTGAATGTGACCTGCATGCTTGTTGAAGCTTTAGTGTTGCGTAAAATAAGCACAAGTAACAAGTGTGTGTGTGTATACCTGGTGCTGTCGTATCCTCTCCAGCTGCGCGGATCGTCGGACCGGTAGCGTTCGGCTCCCCAGCTCTCCCGGACAGTCCACGGCCATTTCCCGGTGCTGCTGTCCTCCTCTCTGCTCTTCATCTACTCCTCCTCCTCCTCCTCCTCCTCCCTCCCCAGCGACATGGCCGTTCAGATGGGAGGTTGTCATCCCTCGCACACACCAAGAGTCCAAGTGTTTGTGTGGGTTGCAGGGATTTTAAGGCTAGTATATGTATAAATTAGGCAAGTCTATGAGGGCATCTCAGTAAACAGGGCAGCCATGATAACTTCACCTGTAGAGGAAGCAGAAAAAATAAGTTATTAATCTAGTTGGTGACTTTCTGCCACCCAACATTCCTACAGATACGCAATAAGAGGAGGCGTCCTCATACCATTCAGCAGAGACACTATCAGACCCAGGTCTCATAAATGGTGTCTATCAGGTATCTGTTTATTGGCCCTAAATTCCAAAACAAGTGTGGTAATGGACTGGACTGAAGTAAGACTAAAGGTGTAACACAGAATTGTTTATTTATACAATATGCTTTAAATAACAGTCAAAATAGGACGGGGTCATAATGACCCCAGAGGACAAAAGGTGTATGGCAATCGGGAGGACATTACGAGGGTCATACTCAACACCAACACACAAGTAAGTGCTGGACTGACTGATCTATGTACTGGCTAATAGCTAGTTAACTGCTATATCAGCTGACTAACTGGGTATGTTTACCTACAGGAGACTTCAATGATAAATCTGGTTTAATAAACTGTGGGTCTTATTTTTGTAACTTTGGCCATAGCTTCTATAATTATGATAACATTAAGCCCTCCAATTTTATTAATTGCTGAGATCTGTCCTATGATCAGACAGGCTGTAAACAAGATAACAGTTTAGATTGATTATCCAACCACTTTATTTAGAGGTGAAACGTTATTGTGAAGTTGCATTGTTCCCAGAAGCTTAGCAATAAATGTGGTGAGTATAATGTTATTATCTCCAATAAGAGTCAGGGCTGTGTGATATGAGCTGAAAATAATATTGCAATGTTTTTAGGATATATCTCGATGCATGATATATATCTCAATATTATCAAATCTTCCCAAAAGAACTGGAACTTTTTTTTAACCAAATTCCCTCTTTGAGGTGACAGTATTGAGGGAGTGGTACTTTTTCAAAGTACCAATATTCAGTTTTTGCTCAATAATCAGTAATATAGATATAATGACTAAGCAGGTAAAGGCAAGTATGAAAACAAGTACAACTGTCTGATAAGTCAAGAAAAGTAAATCACTTTACTGTAAGGCAACCTTTAAAATGAGGAAAAAACACAATTTATTCCATAACACAATATTACAATATCCAATATCTCAGACAATACACATCTATATTGCCCTGCCCCAGTAGGAATTATACAAAATGTTATCAAGTTGGCAGAAACAGCTGAAAGACGGCCTCTTTTGCAGCAGATATCAAACAAATACAGGACTTTCACCCAGGAACTTCACTTTCCTAAACCTGACCAACATAACTTTATGTTAAATAGGTAACTTGACAATGCCATTTATGGGGTGCTAATTCCTGAGATATTATTCAAACTGTTGTATGAAGATTTGTTGCAATATTGCAAAGATCTTGTAGGGATGACTGACTATTTGTACTTTCACAAAATATTAAAAAATGAGATATTTGGTAAATAATCATTAGTAATGTGGTTAAAAACTTTTAAAGGCAAACAACAGAACAGTTAGGAATCTGATAAGTTTAGAAAATTACCTCACTTTAATGTAATGCAGCCTTTAAAATCAGCGAAAGACAACATTTCTGTTATTACAAAAATTCAAAGGCAATTTCTGGTCTACCGCAATAATCAATATAATATTGATATACTGCCCAGCCCAAAATCAGCTATTATTTTTGTACATGTACCACTGTGCTTTTTCTATTGTGACATGTCATGGTCATGTATGTATGTTTCTGAAATATTAAATATTTTTGATTAAATAAAAAAAATCAGAGTTAAAGTTGGACAAAACACTGATGATCATCAGTAAAAGACAGCTTATCTGCTTTATGAGGACTGTGTTGGTGTGGTTTGATCAGATCTGACTAGCATTGGCCTGGAAACATCAGTAAACAACCACGCAAGTGTCATGACATTTTTTTACTTGTACAATTAGTCCGTTTTTTGCACTCATGCCAAAAAGACAATATTCCTACTAAGCTGTTTACATGGCTAATGAAAATGAATATTTCACTTATATTCCTGTTTACATGTTTACACTCAGATTAATCTGCACAAACATGTCATTTACAACATCAAAATACAGAACAGTGGAACAGATGGACGACTTATCATTTTGCTTCTTTTTTATAATTTGAGCTGTGAAATGAAATGTGAGCTATTCTGCATGCATTTTTGCACCTGTCTTGCAAACTGCTGGCAAGTTTTTTTTGTGTACAATGTATCCATGACAACACAAAAAGCCAACCATAAAGAGATAAGGGGCCCTGTGTTGAAATATGCAGAAAATCCCACTTGAGATGCATATTTCAAATTGGCTGTATACGTGTCCAAATAATGCAATTAAAACATAAATAATACCAGCATATCCCACATCATAATCAGAAAATGCTAAATTTTGAATACTTAACTAGAGTATGCTGTTTACATGGCTGGCATTAGATTCTGATTATTGTAAAAATAAAAATAATAGAGGAATAGTGGTGTGCATGTAACCATATCTATTGTTGCACAGAGGGATGTGACACTGTTGCTGCCCAATCTGTACTGGAAACCCAATTTGTTCTAAGCATGTGCAAGGATCGTTAGGGTTAAAAGCAAAGGTTTTAGGACAGAGGATGGTACCTAAACAAATCAGGTTCCCCATATGGATCGGGTAGTGACAGACACTTTGTATCATGTTGGACCCCATTGCTAATGGGTAGATGCAGTTGGGTATCCGAGTCCTTAGGTCCAGAATCATGACTTTTTCATGAATGATTAATTTGTCCTTTCTTTCTTTCAATAAATAGATTTACACATACATGCTCCACCCACAGAGGTGATTTCCCTCTTTCCAGGGAAACTGGGCTTCTTTAAGGAGCAACAACTACAAATTATCACATCCAAGGTGCAATAAGCCACAATTATCCTTTAATGGCTACCAAACTGGTGGGCTGACTGCCAGTTCATAACGTCTAACTACTTTACTGGTTTAACAAGAGACTGATTTACTGAGTGTCCTAACTGGTTTACCTGCTGCTTTATAAACTGCCTGACCAGTGACTGCTGGTTCACAACCTGACTACAGGCTAAATGAGCTACTGGTTTACTGTTTAACAGCACACCATGCAATCTGGCAGCCTGTGTTTTGGTAACTTAATGTTTAATTGGTACACCAACTAACAGACACGACACAGTTTATGACACAGCTACTCTCTCTCCATCTTAGTCATTTCTGCCTCTCTCTCTTCAGTAGTTCAGAGACAACAACGTCATCACAACCCCCCACTCTCCACACATAACCATGACAACGGCTTTGTCAGCAGCCGGGTGGTCCCCCTGACACACACACACACACACACGCACACACACACACAAGGAATAGAGTACTATGTAGGGAGGTGGTGGGAGGGAAGAGTGGATAGATGAGAAAATAGAGGGAGAGACAAGAGAGGGCAAGCAAGGTAGACATGACTACATGGAGAGAGAGAGAGAGAGAGAGAGAGAGAGAGAGAGAGAGAAAGGGATAAAAATAAACAGGTGAGGCGGATGGATGCCTTATCTTTTCATGCCACAATAACAACAGTGTGTTGATATGCTATCTCTTACCAACAGGACTGCACGCACACACACACACACACACACACACACACACACACACACACACACACACACACACACACACACACACACACACACACACACACACACACACACACACACACACCAGAGGTCCCATGATGCAGCAGTGAGGAATGCCAGGCAGCCCTGGGAAAAAATTCCACTGATGGGGGAGGGGAGAGTGTGTGTGTGTGTGTGTGTGTGTGTGTGTGTGTGTGTGTGTATATATATGCCATAGATGTATTACAGAACTGGATATGAAGCCGCCGCTCAGCCTTGCTTACAATTTTTCCCAGTGGCTGATCACAGTATTGCAATAAAAAAACAAAAAACTGTGACCAAAAAAGCATTCTCTCCAAAGGCCACCACTGTAAAAATGACATCTGTCAAACTGTTGATAGGACACTTCCAGCTACAGTATATACCCCAGTCAAGGCTCAGAAAAGTTGTATGATTATGCTATGCGTGTTCATATTGTGTCTTGGGCATGAGAATGCATTTTATGTTAAAGTAAACGCTGTGTGTAGTGTCCAAGATTAAGTTTTTGATTCACAAAGTGACGAGTAGATGAAAACATCTACTGGCCAAGCATATTTTAAACCAGCTAAAATGATAAATTAAATTTTTTTGTTTCTCATATATGTATTTGTTTCAGTACATTTTATTGAGATAATAACGTATTATGTTGAATGCATACTTAGACAAGAGGAGCAGAAGTAACCCAGAAGCTAAACACTTTTTTGGCATATGCACCAGGTGCATGGACTGAATAGATGCATCTTTGGGTCCAGTATCCAGTTCTGAATAATCCTGTGTCTGAGTTAGCAATCAAAACATACTACGTTTGCATTCTCAGTATATTTGCACTGATCACTGTGAAGCCAAATTCTGACATGTGACTACTGAAAGTGCTTTTGGATATTTTTTTTTTAATGATTTTTTTTTTTATATGAAACATTTTGCATTTTGCAACATTTTACTGACATTATGAAGCTGTGATTCAGCAGGTATTTATTGCACAACCTGAAATGCATCAAACTTGACATTATACTGCAAACATGATTATATCAGACACGTCCCGCACAGTGTGACCTATAATGAACCTGACAGATCAGCATTCTTGCAGTGTATAGGGGCCTTAGGATATCAGTAAAAGAAATAAACAAGGGTTCAGACGTCATCTGCCATTTTCATCCTTTCCATTATAAACATACATCCACCATAATAATTATCAGTATAAACAACAAGCTAACCTACATCCTTGTTTTTCCAGTGCCAAAGCTTCCTCTGGATGCCTGAGGTCCAGCAGACAAATATGTCTATCCTAAATCATGGAACAATCCTCCGGAAATTCATGTTGGAGTAATTTTACTTTTATACTGCTTTCACTAGAAAGGCTGAAATATTGGCCTTTTAATAAAAATGGGACTTAGCCGAGTTCATTCAGTCTCATATGCTGAACATGCAGTTTCTCTTATTATCTCTGTGCAATATCAATTAACATCGCTGCACCATGGAAAGGCCTCATTCTTTTAGTTCATTCTTCTGTTATCAAGCCTTTCAATCCGAAGGGATTTTAAATAATGAAAAACACAACAACCTCAAATTATATTAAACGTTTCAGACTGACACCGTCCAGAATTATAGATAGTGAAGTGCCCTTAAATGCTTTCTAGTCTTCTTTGTCTGATAATTTGAAGGTTAAATGAAGATAAATATCTTCCAGCATGAGTCTCTAAAACAAGCCTAAGCAAGCAAAAATTAAAAAGCTGACACAAGACTGAGCAGCAGGTGAATGGAAGCGAAGCAAGAGTGAAATCTCATCCTCTGCACTCCAACGTATATAAATGACAAGGAGCTTTCTGTTATGCTGGTTTCATAAATAATCTTACCATTAACTTCTGTATTACTGTCATCTCCACTATAACCAAAGTTTTCTATTAACACTATAATTACACTCATACTACACTGATATGACCACATAATTATATGTGTGTGTGTGTGTGTGTGTGTGTGTGTGTGTGTGTGTGTGTACACATAACTGTATATGGTTCGTTTAAAAATAATTTAGTTTTTCTTTTTATTTCTTCTGTCAGTGCTACTTTTATATAGTTTATTTTATTGCCTATTTTATGGTTTTAGAGATAGATAGCTAGATATATAGAGCGACTTTATTGTCCACCTCAGTGAAAATTTGTCTTCGGCTTCGCTCAAAGATATATACAACATGGAAAAACAACGCAACATTTAAAACACATCAAATGCACAATATACCAGAGACAACAGTCCAAACAGGCAGTCTATCACATTATCATTTACATATGCTGAATACATAAATGCATTTATATTTTCTGCTGCTATTTTCTTCTCAAATAGTTGAGTAAGTTTTGTTGTGTGAGGGCCAGTGTAGCCAAAAAACAGTGCCAGACGCCTGAGTACTGAGTGTCTGAAGCTCAGACATGACTGAGCAGAGGTAAACGCAGGAGGTTTAAGCAGCTCCTCTGCAGGGCTAGCCTTCCTCCTAGAACAACAAACATTAAACTGTAACATCACTACGAGGGATTCAAAACACAGCGGGGATAAAAATGAGGCTGCTGAAACTCATTCAGAGGCCCAAAGCAAGGAAAGCAAATCATCCTGATGGATTAGCAGTGACCAAAGCAAAGATACAAACAGCCTGGGCTCAGCCTGTGATGATAACCACTGGAAACATGTACATGGACCGTGGCCATGTACAGGCTGGTTAGAACCTGATCCGTTTAAAACTGTGGATGTGAGGCTTTGAAATAGAAGTGAACCAATAAAAACATTATCCCCAATTTATCTCAGCAATACTAGGTGAGTATTAACATGAGGGGAAAAAAAAGGAAATTATCAAGTTCTAGAAAGCTCAACATGAGATACTTCAATGCTTGTCTGGTATCAATTTAAGTTAAATTTAAAACTTAAAAAAATAATTTAACCATACTACATTACAAATGTATACAGAACGCACTAATAGATCCTTTTTACAGCAAATATTTCAAAATATAATATTTGGAAAAAATAATAACAATGATGGCTGCATTCCTTTTAGATGTGTCACTGTACAGTTGGCAGCAGTAACATGCAAAGAAGCATTAAAAAAGTTTGTTTTTTTTTAATGTTTTGAGGAAGTCGACATGTTCTACATGTTTGTCAGGCTTGACTGACGTTAATGAATATGAACATAACCGAAAAACATCCAAGGAGCATCTTTAATTTTGTCACTTTTCCCTTTGAAACAAACTAAATATTCAAAAGCTGTTTAGAATTAGTGTGTAGTATGGAATTTAAAACAACATACAAGTCCCACCTAACTTACACCCAAAAAATTTAAAAAAAATAAAAATCTGATTACTTGGTGTACTTAAAAACATCTGTGTGCCTGTGCGGAGCCTTAAAACCTTCATCATTTACTTTATTTGATTTTTTAAGAAAGCAAAACTCCAATTTCCAAAATGGAAATAGTTTCTTGGCACTTCTATCAAATAAACAAATTGACAAAAGCAAGTTCTCTTTTCTCGGCTGACATTTAAATGTACCCATAATACTGTGCCCATGGTGAGGAACACATCACAGCCACCAGTGTAATAGGTCGAGAGCCAGCATCTTAATGGAATATGAGGTTTCCAGGCTTATTCTATCCCGGTCATGATGATGACATGAGTTGTCACCAGAGTAACCGGGTCAGGGCCTGAAATTACCACAAATTATATTAACATCACAATGACATGGCTCCGTTATATACAGCCTTTGGTCTGTGTCTGCTGTCCACCTTGCTCTCACTCTGAGTAAGAGAAAATCTTATTAAAGCAGAATCACTATGAAAAAGGCAGCTGATAAAGCCTAAAAATAATACCGCAATACTTTTAAGCTATACTGCCATACATAATATTGAACTCAATATTTTGAAATTTTCTCTAAACTACTGTAGACTACTAAAATACAAAATTATAAAATGAAATTACAGTTAGAATTAATTAGCTACAGTCATAATAAAGTCAAATGAATCAAACATTTAATTTAGAAATGTAAGTAATGTTATAATAATGTTAAATAAAGTGGTGTTAGAATTAAACAAATGAAAGCAGAACCACTGGTGCTTTAATTTTGAAGCATCTAACTTTTTTCAGGCCAGAAGTGTTAATGTTTTTGCTGTGAACTTGAAGTTTCCAGAAAGTTCAATGATGCCTTCAAACATGCCCACCCCTATGTAGAAGAATTAATTATCAAACTGTCTAAGATGTCTTTTAGAACAGTTTTTATGTATGAGTGTTTCAATACACAGTATTGGGGTTTATACACGAAAATTCTGAACAAATGAATACCTTTAGTAAGATGTATAGAGATGGATTTGGCATGAAGGTGCCTAAACTGAATAATTCACTAATTTTCTTCAACTAAGTGATTGTCAAATTAAAATACTATTGCTCTAATGATGTGGGAAGCTAACACATACAGATCCATGACCTGCTTTGAGCAGCATTCTATACATGTGGCCTGATAGCCTTCTGAAGATCAGTGTTTTGGGCTGAATGTGCTGTAGATGCAGGAGAGAGGATGAGTTTAGTTTCAACATCCAGTTTGGCTGGAAGAGCCTGTATTACAGCTGATGAAGACCTGCAGCTGTTTCCTACTGGATCTCTGCCCTCAGACCAGTTGCTAGTTAAATAAGACTTTATCTGAGGACCTGCTGGACTCCACACTGCCAAACAAACACACAGGGTCTGATAAGCTATAACCTAACATGCCGACCCCCACTTCCTTCCAACACACACACACACATACACACAACACCATCTGCCGCCACAGCTTACCCCCTGGTGTGCATGTATGAATGTGTGTATGCATGTGTGTCTCGCTGAGGCAACAGTTCAAGGAAAAACTATGGAAAACAAAAAGGTTCTTCCAAACATGGGTTAGGAACGCGTCAAAACCTCAGTTTTCACTCCATCACACTATAGGCTGTAACCAACGTGAAACACCAATTATACCACAGACAGTTAGAAAATAATATATATATATTGCTGTGAATAAATCATATTCTCAGAAATGTTCAAACACTAAAATGTTGTTGTGTTTCTTTATAGTGTGTCTTTGAAATATTCTGCTGTACCTCCTTATTATTTGTCCGCCACAATTAAAGAAAGACAAAAAAGAAATTACATATTTAAAAGTGGCTGCAAAGATAAACATTTTCGAAGAAAAATCATGTTTCAAATCATGTTCTATTTGTATGACTGTAACTCCCCCTTCATACATAGACTCACTCATCAGCGTGTGACAGGATGCCATTCAAGGTCACCCAATAATGCAACCTCGGGGAATGTGAGAAACGTTCAACTGTCATCTGAGGTTAACCCTGAAACAACCAGTTGTGTTTTTTATTGCACTGGGAATCGAAAGCTCAGAGTTGTTTTCTGCTTCATTCAACTACACAAAAGTGCTCTGGAAAGAAAATAGAAGAAAAGCTGATCACCACGATCAACAGCTTCTTGATACTTAAACAAGCTAAAAGAGTTAACCCTTTAAAATCTGGGCAAATTGGTTTGATTTCCTTCCCAAACATGGGAAGAAGGCAATGAGCAACTTCACAAGACATGGACAAAGAATTAGCAAGAAACGAGTACAAAAAGGTTACTAAACAATACCTGAAAATAAGCTTAATAAACAAATAAATAAATAAAAACCACTCAAAAGTGTTGAAAACTATTTTTTTTATATGTATACTTTTTTTTTCTTAAAAAGAAATTAAATATAAAATTATAGTAATTTTAAATATATCTTTCAGGGCAGTTTTCCCTATTTTTTTAATATTGCCCCGCACTTTTTTTGTCCACTAGTATTATGGTCATTTCATTGTCACCTTTTACCAATTTCTTGAAAAATGGCCAGCCATGTTGCTCATTGCCTTTTTTCTGGATGTTACTTCAAAAATATTAAATCAATTCAGGTTTAAGGGGTTAAGAAAGATTAAAAGTTCAGGAAAACAATGCTTTGAAACGCTTTCCTCGGGAAATGAACAACATTATGTGTCGGTAAAGAGAGATCATAGAAAAAAATAGGTTGAGCACTCTGATTTATATACTGTACACAGAGTTAAAACACCATTACAACTTCCTTCAGTACTATTACATATTTTAGTATGAAAATAAATATTTAATAATAAATATCTTGCAATGGTTGCTTTGGGTAACTAGATATTTTTCTTTCTGGTTTGGAAATGAATTTCATTGTGTCAAGGAAAATGCACGATACACTAAATAAGACACTGTCGCCTGATGACATCGCAGCATGTTTTGTCATAGGCCTATCATTCCCCTGAGGGCACTTTCATTTCCTCCTGTGGTTTTCAGGTGATTGGCATAAAGCAAAACATGACATAGAGCATATCTGATGTGTAAACTCAAGACGTGATGTTTACTGTAGAGGCTCATCACAGTGTGGAATTTGTATCATAATGCTGTGTAACAGTGAAAGTAGGAAAATCAAACTTGGTGTGTCTAACTGCGGCCAGTGTCCTCAAATCAAAGCAAAGACCACAGTTATAGCCACAACATGTAAAATGCTACTCCAAAAATATGAAACTAGCTCACTGCAGTTTAGAGCAGATCTCTTGGCAGCAGCAATGAGGGAAATCAGAACGTGAAACTGCTGAAATTGCAGACAACCGGCCAAATTTTCTGACCTGCCACAAATGTAACCAAAAGTGCAACAGCCAGATTGTTGATTGTTCAGGCAACAAGTCAAGCAGAAATTCAGCTCTATTCTAAAATTAGTACAACAGTATAAGGTGCAGTACTACTACAACCCTAAAAGCAAGACTGAGACTGTGTGTGTGTGTGTGTGTGTGTGTACTGTGAATGTCATTGGGAGCAGCGAGCAGAAGCAGAGCTGCCTCTTATCTTCTGTTTAACAGTACACACACACACACACACACACACACACACACAAACACACTTCACTTACATTCTTAAAAAGGGCTGTACCACCCTGTACCAGACAAAGAGAAAAAGAGCCCAAATAAGGGGTGGGGGGGGGGGGGGGGGCACAAGCTGGGTCTCTATTAAATATTTTATGTAATCTATGATGCACAGAATCATTAAAGATGAATACACATGACAGATTTCCATAACCCTTCATCGATGTACTGAAAGAGCTTTGCCATACTTAAAGTGGGAATGTTTCAAACTATGCAATAATGGTGCAATAAATAGTAATGGGAACATATTTTTGGAGTTATCAGTGACAGATATTTTAAAAGGATCTGTCCACTACACCCCACAGAAATATCAGCATTAAATGCCTGCTGTAATTTAGCTGTATGACCATTAGTCCACATGTTTAAAATAACAATATAATCATGTTTATTTTTTATTTTTTGATTGGTGGAATACCCTCAGACACATCATTTCATTTTTACAATACACTAACTCTACCGAAAGTCAGACTAAGTAGCTCCTTGAGACGACTTGAGTACACAGCCCATTGTTTCAGCTGAGGCAAGATTCACTGAGTGACAGCCTGAAAATGCTAATAACTACAGCACACCTGACTTAAGCACCCAGACGAGCCAAGGCCAGGAAGGAGCCTTATAATATCATAGGCTGACGACCCTGACGTGACAGACAGTATCAGCCCCAGTATTGGTCTAACCCTGATTTGGTGACACAGTTTGATTTGGCAGCGGCATAACTTTGAGTCCCAATCAGGTCGCAGACGCAGAGTGAGAGAGTGATGGAGAGAGCATTCCAGAGAACAGAGGACTTCTGTATTTTGCTGGCCTGTGGCCCAGCGTGCCTGTCCTCACCTCTCTGCTTCACTAACTCTCAGTGTGTGTACATGTGTGTCCGTAAAAGTCAGCTTTGACCCCGTCACCATAGCAATGTGACCTCATACCTGCAGTAAAGCCTATCTAAAGGTCAGTTCAGACCGCCCCGGTGTTCACATACTTGTCTTATACAGCATGCCTTACAACTGTAGACGATAACACACACATGCACCTGGGGCTCTGTGTCAAGCAAAAGATTCCTGCCATGTATCAAAAACCACATACTTCATGATATAATATTTTTCGCTGTAATAACTTGTGAAATCCGACACATGAAAAAAGCTTCTCAGCTGCAGATAAAAGCAGTTGATTGAATTGTACACCTGTTTCTTTGTCAAAGTCATAAATGAAGTTCTCAAGGCTCAAATACAAAGTAGACAGTAACATAATATAACTATGCGACCAAACAACACAAACAAACCCCCACCCTTTTAAGTGAAACTACACAGACCAGTCCACATGCTTTAGCATAAAGAAGCAAAGCATGCATACCAGAACCAAAAGAAATATGTAATACGTTAATTAAAAAAAAAACAACAACACTTTGAACCAACATCTATAAATGTATAGGTCTAAGATGTCAGTAAAATTATCAAGCTTTCACCAAAAATTTAAAACAAACAAACCAACAAACAAAAAAAACAAAACAACAGTGCAACACGGGACAGTTTGACACGCAACAAGCCTGGGTTTCATAGGGATCTATTTGGTACTTCTCACTTTTTACTGTCTACAGTGTGGAAAGACAAAGAACTGCATATTGTGTGCCACTACAGTGTTGTGTGGCAATAACTGACAGGTGGTGGGGGGTGGGGGGGTCTGGTGGAGGCCTTTTTGTAGGTCTGCGGACACAGAACAGGCAGAGCTCAATGACTTCTTTTTTATCTCAGGAGCAGTTTGTGACTCACTGGATAGATAATTGATCTGTTGATTTGATCTGATCAGATCGATGGAGGAGAGGAGGAGCTGCTGCAAGTGAATATAAACTTTTAGACCCAGCAGAATGAACAGTTAAGTTTCACTTTCACTGCAGCTGACGTTCTAATGCTCCACCTGTGCCCAGGGTGTGATCTGCGCTCCGAGAGTGCGGTGCAATAAATAACTGAAAAATACATATACTTCAAAAGTGCCCCCTGATGAATGGTCCAGCTCCAAAAAATAGAAAATGTAATCATAGCGGCTTATGTTTTAATCATGGCAGGCCGCCACAACTAAATGAATGTGTGGGAAACCCTGTACTACCTGGTGTCCAGTGCAAGAAAAAATAGGCAAACCAACTGATTTTGCACTGCATTCAACTAAAGAAAATTGTATTTCAAAATATTTTTCCCTCATAATTTTCTGCTGACAATTTTTTGTTCTTAAACTCTACTGGTAATCAGGTGTTTTTTCTCTAATTTAAAGAGTCATCTAATGTTTGTTCCCGAAATCTAGCAGATTATAAACAACACAAAATAACAGTAAATGCTGGCTGTTAAGTGCATAAGTCATCTTTTCAATGTCTGTAGGGTATTGTTGTGTGTTCTCTTTCACTAGTTGGGACTACTATGTTGCACACTTTCGCTGTTATGGACAAGACCCTGCAACTCATTCATATCACCACTGAATCCTATCAGCAGACAGAGACATGCACTGAGCCACAGCATTTTTAGATGGTTCCACTCCTAGATTTCTTTTTTTGCCTTCATCTTAAGAGGACAAGACTTCAGTCAGTGATACTGAGATACTGAGGATTCATTAGTTTCATGCCCGAGGGCACCGCAACAGTGTTTGTTTAAGGAGAAGAGAGTGTAAGCCTTCCCAAAACACACCACGCCACCTTGCTACATGAGCAGCTACACCAAGATAATTTGTCAGGCCAACTGCCAAAGCAGCGTAGCTCATCATCAAATCCGTGCTGACAGCCTGAGGCACACAGCATGACACTGCAAATGAAGAATCATTCACTGACATTAGGTGCTTTCAGTGTCAGCGCTGTTTGAGATGGCGCCTTGTAACTACAGTCACCAACATGTTTGCCTTTCTCCCCTTCTGTCTTCACATAGCCGTCTGTATTTACTCAAACATATGCTCCTTGTTTGCACTCCAGCCAAAATTGTAGTGTCTGAGAAACACAACAAAGGCTTTTTACCTTGAAGATGAATGAAGTTAATTACAACAGCATCCAGCTTTGTGATACTATAACATTTTGCTCTACACTGACACTTAGCTAACTGACATTCACAATCCTAACTACACTAAAAATGTGAAATCAGATGATAAATAGGGATGTCTCAATCTGATCAGAATGATGTGTTGAAAAATAAAAAGCACAATTTGCGGCTGATATTCAGATTTTATTGTAATGCTGCTACTTCAACCTCTTTAAGTGGAGTTGAAATTTTTGTTGTTCATTTTTGGTGAACTCGTTTAACTATAATCCTGTGAAGCAGAATTGTGACCGATTTTTTATTTGTTGTATATGGGAATGCTTAAGTTCAGCTGTAATACTACTTTGAGGTGGAAGTGTGATTACACTTCTCATTTATATTGCTCAATTCTACAGTAAGTGGATTTGAGAGCAATTTCCGAAAACACATTTTAGTTTGTGTACTTTCTTATTTTTTGATGAAAAAAAGATATGCTGCACCAAGTGGAATTGAGAGCTATTTCTTAAGACACATTTAAGTTTGTTTACTAGGTTATTTCATAAACACAAATGCTGCAAAGTGGAACTGAGAGGTATTTCTAAACACACATTTTAGTTTGTTTGCTTTATTTTTTGTTTCATTTTTTAAATGCTGCCCTAAGTAGAACTGTGAGAAGGGCTGTATAAAAATATTTTGAATTTATCTACTTTATTATTTTGTAAAAATAAAATTAAAAGAACAACCCTTCAGGAATTTTTTGAAGCAGTATTTTTTTCTTGTATTACAATGCAGAGCTTTTTAACTGCCAAGCATATACATTGAATTTATTTTAATAATGTTAAAAGAGTGCATTTTGTATCTACGTTATCCAAGTAAATACGTATATGGTTGGGTATGTAAGTATGGGATCTGGCCTCGGTATGGACAGATATTCAATATCAAATGCCTCAGATCAGAGGCAAAAATACTTGATCGGGACATCCTACAGGAAACACACAAAGAACATTTTGATAAGGCACACAAAATGATTATCATTAATACTGATTTCATTAGTATTAAAAAAGCCCACACTGTTCTTTAAAATAAGATCAAAGGTTAGCATTACAGCATTTGAAAAATAGGGCTGTTAACATGCTGTTCTCATACTGTAGGCACACAGCAGGTAGATTCTTGACTCCCCACTAAACTCAGTTTATATTTATATTGAATTAGTATCGACTACTATACAGCCTTAACCTCTTATTCATGTATGTTGTAATTACCACAAATCACTTTAAAATGTTAATTTGAGTTGAGTTCAGCGTCTGGTAGTCTTGACACTGACTTTCGACTGCAGCCAACGACTAGTTGTCATTAACAAAACTGGCAACCCTCATATAACTTTAACAGGAATACTATCAGTCTTTAGCGAAAGGTGGGGCTGTAATAAAGTAGTTCTACGCGAAGCTACAAAAAGAAAACTTAACCCAGTCCTCTAAACATTTGATTTTTTTATGCGTGTAATTTTCACGTTTCGTTTTAGTTTCCCACTGTATTTGACAGGGCGGTGTGACAGCTAGCTCGGGCAGTAACGTTAGCTAGGAGAGAAGACTGTTTTGGTTCGCCAGTTCCACTATCACAGTAACCCAGAATTAGCTGAGCTATGTGCTAATTAGCTTTATTTTCGGTAGAATTAAAATTCCTTCAGTTGGTTTAAACCTTTCAAGTCAGTTTAGTGACCAGCCAACCTCACAAAAACTTACTTTATTCAACAAGTCTGGGTTTATTTTACTTAACGTTATCAGGCTAACAGCTAACTAGCTAGCTGGCTGCTTCCTGCAGCACCTGTTGATAACAAAGCCGCTTCAAAAAACACTGCAGCACTCACTCTGTCTCTGAGCCGTCCGCCTCCTCCTCCGGCTGATATATCCAAGCGAAGACTCGTTTTTTAGAGTTAAGTTTAATCCAACCAGTCGTAGTTCGGGTTTTATTTTTCCAATTCACAGTCCCAATTCCAATTCCAAACTGACTTGTTGCTGGTTTGTCGAACAGAGCAGCGCAGCCCTCCCTCTTTCTCTCCTCCTCCTCCTCCTGCTGCTCCTCCTCACAGACTGTCAAGTCCAGACAGGGGGAGGAGACTACATACCACAGACCAGATAAAACAACGATGCTGATTGGATACAGCGATGAAAGGAATCTTCTCTGAACCAATCAAACACGTTGCTACATCGGTGGGGGAATGCAACACGTGAACACCACAGAGGAATTATTACTATTGATAAATTAGAACCATGGAAGACAAAATTAACCACAAAAATTACCAAAACCAATGGAAAATAACCTGGAAATTAATAGCTCAAAATTACATCTTTTAAATATCTAAATAAATAATGAATAACCCAACTGTTCCATTCTCATGCAAGGATGTGTGCAAAAAAACCTTAGATAGATAAATAGATAGAATGTCATTTTGTTCCATTGAAAATGGAAATGTCTACATATAAAACAAATATACATCATTTACATTATAACCATACATAGCACTTAACACACTATATATGTGTGTGCGTATATATACTGTATATATACGCACACACACAAATATATACATACATACATATATACATAAGCTCTATCTTGTATGTGCTGCAGTCACAATATACCTCCATCTGTTACATAATTTCTTATCATAAGCATTTCTTATGTACACATGCACTGCAGTGACAATATAGTTGATTCTAAACGTATCTTGCTCAAAGCGAAGTAACAGTATTTGTGACTAATTTCATACTGAAGACTAAATCTTTTTTTCCAGGAGAACAGGTGTAGCGTATGCAGGTAAGAGATGGCCTGTTTTTGAATGTGGGAAGTGAATTTAAAGTGTGTTTAAATTCCATGAGTAACTCCCATTTCCACAGTCATTCACAACATCCCAGCCATACAGTATTTGTTGCTGTAAAACTGCATTCTCTGCAAGTATTAAAATTATTTTAAAAAAATACCAATAGGCTATTTTGTCTCCTCGGATGATGAAAAGGGTAAATTACTACAGCAGTAGAGCATGTGCATCCTCATGGGGTTTGACACGTTCTTTCATTTCAAAATTAGTCTTACAAACACTTATTTGGAGTCTTTGATCTACCCATCTGAAGGTTTTCATATCAAGGTGGAAAGAAAACTTATGAAATGAATGGAAAAATATAAACAAAAAGAATCTGATTTGCAAATATTAGTAAATGAAAAGACTGTGATTTTGTAGGTGAATGTGTTTGTTTTTTGGAATAATATATTTGGACTTTTTCCACAATCCCTACACCATACACATGGTGTGGGGAGAACATAAAATGTCTGTATGTGAAAAAAATGCATACAAGTGATTTTTCCAGCTTTGCACACCTTGTATTATAGCTTTCCCTCATGACTAAAACAGCAAAATTACTCATTATTTAATATTTTTCATCATTAAATCACAGATAATTGATAAAGTGATATACCCAAGCAGAAGGTACAGAATAATCAGGATTATTTTTATTAATTCATCTTCAGTTTCAATAATATCATTACAGAAAAAAACATCCTCTTCATTATATTTATACAGTAGTAGTAGAATGCTGTGTCATTGCTTCATTACAAGTGCTGGTCATAGTTTATAGTGTGTGCAGTGTGACACTGAGTCCAGTGTTACGAATCACTCAGTACAAAGGCAGTTTAACAATAACCTGCTTCTTCTTACTCAAATGGATCTATCTGGGTTTGATTGGGCCTCCTTGGGCGGGTGCCAGGACGTGCTCTCATGCTGCGTTCAGGTCAGAGCATAAATATGAGCTGTCCAAAACATTATAATTGAGTAAATTTAATTTGGTCCTTCCACCAAATGAAAGGCCTTAAAAACGGTTGCACCCTGTTCTTCCACTTTGTCTCACATGACACGAACGCAGCATGAGCCTCTGATAGATATTTGGTGCATTTGAGGTAACTGGGAAGTTTCTGACAACTGAGCTAGAGGAATAAATGAGAAGACAGTGTTGGTACCTTGGACTTTGAAAACTCTTCTCACGCGCCAATAAATCGCATCAAGAAGTGCCAAAAATGTAACATTTAGTCAGATCAGAAGTCCCGCCCAGGTGCTGCACCTTTCGTCTCACGCCTGGAATGACACCTGCCCAAAGAGAAAGACACGCCCCTCCCCCCCTTTTATGGGCATGCAAGTATGGAAAAGGAGGGGAGGAAAAAAGGAAGATGAAGAAGAGAGGGAGGAGCAAGGGGAGGGGTGGAGGAAGACTGCGTAAGCCTATCAGGGGAGGGGTCAAGGATCACAAGTTCTGCCTGTTGCTGCGTTCAGGTCAAAGAAGAAAGATAGTAGACATGAGCTTCGGAAGTTAAAGGGATAGTTCAGATTTTTTGAATTGGGCTTGTATGGGGTGCCTATCCACAGTCAGTGTATGAAATACAGTAGATGTCCATCGACGCGTCCTCAGTTTGGAGAAGCAGGCTGGAGTGCAACATGGAAGCTAAGCAATGTACTGCTGTGGATGGGGACCAGCAACAGAAGGAGTTTACAAAATGACAGGAGGCCAGGGGCCGGTCTCAGCAGCCCTATACATGTGTCTGGGATTTTAAGATGTTTCTAGGATTTTAGGATGTTTGTGGGATTTTAGGATGTTTCTAAGACTTAAAGATGTTTGTAGGATTGTAGGAGATTTCTAGGACTTCAGCGTGTTTGTGGGATTTTAGGATGTTTCTACGTTTTTAAGACGTTTGTAGGATTTTAGGACGATTTTATGACTTTAGGATGTTTCTAGAATTTTAGGATGTGTGTAGGATTTTAAGCTGTTTCTAACATATTTAGACATTTGTAGAATTCTAGGATTTTAGGACATTTCCAGGAATTTAGGATGTTTCTAAAATTTTAAGATGTTTGTAGGATTTCAGGATGTTTCTAAGATCATAAAACATTTGTAGGAATTTTTAGGATGTTTCTAGGAATTTTTACAATTTCTAGGATTTTAGCACGTTTCACAGATCTTGTAAGTTTTGCAGATTTTAGGACATTTCTAGGATTTGAAGAGGTTTCTAAGAGTTTAGGGCATTTCCAGAATTTTATGGCATATTTAGGATATTACAAGCACTTCATTTTTATTGTGAATCTGAAAATGGTTGGGGGACCACCCAGCACCCTATAAGGGGCCAGCTTTGGCCCACAGGCCACAGGTGGAATATCACTGCATTTTTCTTCAAAGCAAAACTCCATTGAGAAAAACACTGATTTAACATTTCTGAACACAGTAACTGCTGGTCTACTGCTATCTTAAAGACTTAGTATGTTTGTGTTATTGTGTGACTATGGCGTTTAAAAGATTTGATTTGGGCTCACCAGAGTTACACAATAACACAAACAAAGTTGTTGTAGCTCGCTGAACATGGGAAATGCTGATCTACTGCTGCTTCAGTTACTGCTTTTGTCAATAGAGTTTGGCAATAGCTTTGATAATAGCAAAGAGAGACAGAAAATGTAAGCTTTTAACGACTGTCTCGTCAGAATAGGTTGTCTGACGGCGAGGTAAAGTGATAAAATTACTCTCAATATAGCATTCACCTAAACTGATATACATTTTTAGGTGGCTAAAATAGGTTTTGTTGCTGGCCCCCATCCACAGCAATACATTGCTTAGCTTCTGTGTCAGACTGCAGCCAGTGTCTCCAAAATGGAGGTGTGCAGACTGACATCTACTGTATGTAATATACTATCTATAGATAAGTACCTCATACAATCCAATGTCAAAAAAATTCAACTATCCCTTTAACAGTTCATATCTGTGGGGGTAACTGAAGCATGAAGATCAGCAGCAACCAACATCAAGAAAAACATTAATTATGTCATCTAAGTAGCATTAAATTCAATTAAGTACATTGTTTTGTACCATTTTTCCAACATGACCTGAACGCAGCATTAGACCTTTGACCATGTGGATTTGTTTGGCACTGATTACACTGATAGGAAGAATCAGGGGAACTAGAGGAGTTAAGGTTTGGTGCACTGGTGAATGCTTGGGACTCACAGATTGCATATGATGCATTTGGACGGTCCTTTGTTGATTGGTAAACAATTTTGTGTTTAATCAGCAGGATACAGCAGCGACCCGGCCTACTACCTTGTTAATGCTAATAGTAAACTAAGCTTCTTTTGTGGGCTAAATATCAAACAAGGTCCTCTTTATTTCTCAGAGATGCTCAGACTATGTACAGTACATTGAGAGAAAAGCAGTCAAATGATGACAGTTTTTTTTTTTTTTTTACAGCCTTTAACTGTGTTGATTCTTTTGACTTCAACGAGCACCTTAACACCGTCATGGTAGAAATACACCAGTTGTGTAGTTTACGAGCACCTGAAGGCGACACCCTGCTTTCAAGTGATGTCAGGTCGGAGTTTTCTCTGAGTTGGGAAAACAGTATGTCACAACTCACTCATGCAGCTCTTTTTGTTCATGTTCGTGTGGTTTGAGAAAAGATGGGGGCGGCTGATTGGCCAAACAGAAGCCAGTCTGTAAGACTAGCTTTCAACTAGGTATAATTATTCATCTTTGGCTACTTAAAGGATAATCTGATCATAATCTACAGTTTTCTTACTGTCAACAAATCACATATAACGACCCAAATGAATTCCCTTGTAAAAAAGAAACAGTTTGTTTAAACTTAAAAAGCTTAATGTCCAGACTACTTAAAAATCTTAAATTGACTAAATTTAAGACAAGTTGAGGTAATTCTGTATTAATTAAAAAAAAAAAAAAAAACTTGTTCAGCTGAACTTAAACTCTTGAGTTACGTAAACAAAAGCATTTTCGATTAAGATGTCAAAAATGTTCAGCTCTTTAAGGACATTAATGCTATTATTCAGCTTTCAGCTCGGCCAGTTCTATATTCGTTTTGGAGATTTTTTTCAATCAGCACAGTGCAATACCTTTAGTCTTCAAGCCTTTTCATGCATTTAATTTCAACTTTCTTTGGCATACACCATCCTACTGCTCCAGACACTCACAGGAGCACCATATATAATGTGTTATAATCCGTGGCTAAAAATATTCCCCAACAAATGCAGAGCAATGTTAGTTTAAAACTACAATGCACAGCTGTTCTAAGGAAATAACTGATGATTTAAAAAAAATTGAGCTATTTGACCTGTATTAAAGGAATAGCTTGACTTTTTAACAAATACGCTTATGAAAGTTAGATAAAAAGAATAATTTATTATTATGAAGCACTTTTTAACATTTTAACATCTGTTACTAAATATGAAGCTAAAGCAGGCAGCTAGTTAGCTTAGCTTACCATAATGACTGGAAACAAGTGGAAACGGCACTGTCTAAAGGGGACACAATCCAGCACCTTTAAGGGCTAATATATTCTCAGCGTTACACAGAGACAGACAGAGCCTTCTGTCTGCACTCTGCGTTTATTTCATTCGTACTTGTGCATGTTTTCAGAAAACAGATATGGACGAAACAGAGCAGTACCCCTGGAGATCGTGGAGGCAGTGTAGTTCAAGCGAGACACGACCGCAAGAGACGAGGAAGACGTGTATATAATGGCAGAACGGAATAATCAGTAATTTATGATAATATATATTTAATATATAATGAAATTATTGAAAATACTCCTTTGTCCACATGTTGGGATTTATATAAAGACCTCCGCTGTCTACAACGCTGCCACTTTTTAAAGGTACAATATTACAATCTCTTCCTTGTTATCTTCTTAGTTGTGTGAAAATTATACCATCTTTTGGCTGTATTTATGCCAACATAAAGGACCCATGGAAGTATGAGGACATGTTTAAAATGGACATATATCTATTTTCGTATGTCAAGGGAGTATAAAAGTCTTGAGTATAGAAGTTTTGAAACTCACTATTAACCCTTTTCCACCAAAATTAGTGCATATATGCAGGTTTAAGTGTGAATACTTGCTAAAATATGCAAGGACTCCTTTGTCATTGCTAGTAGAACAGAGACAAGTATGTCTTTTTTTTTTTAAACTGGTGTCATGTTCAAAGAAACAGATGCCAGGAAAACAGGGTTTGTAAACAGTAAAGCAGCATGGAGGCCAGCGAAAAATGTTAGAGGGGTTATCTGCTCTTCAGATCTGCTATTTATTCAGTCTCTCTTTCTAGCTTGGAGCAGACTAAATATGGAACGCTGTTCGGGCGCCGCTTGGATGGCAACATATGGAATTGTGGCATGTTTTTGTGTTGCGACACAAAATCGGGCTAATGTCGGCTTTCCATTGCTGCTGGCTGGAGCCGATCGGAGCTGGAACTGACAATTATCAGTCACTTGCAGGGTTATTTGTCCTGGGAATAACGTCTGATGACAATTAAATACAAAACCCAGATTTGAGGATGTGTTTTTGTTTGTTTGTTAGTTTTTTGTCCAGTGGGAAAGAGGCTTAATTAATATGTTAAATCTAATAAGTATAAATATTTTGTCGTCAAATCATTGAAAAATAGTACAAATATGACAATTTATCTTGGTAGGCAGATGTAGTTAAAAGAGACGTTGATCAGTTTATGGGATTTGTTGATAATAAGGAAAACAAAGAATATAACAATATTCTCTAATAGTTGTAAAAATGCAAATATCATGTTTATCAAAGACTATTTCAATTCTGTACTGTGTGTTTTATGGTGTAAACTATACACTCATGTAAATCAAACACCACTTGAGTGCAGGGTTGAGCTAAACTGATACTGTCTATGTGGCCCACCTCTGATAGGAGAGAGGTTCCTCCCTGACTACAGATCATAGAAGTCCTTATGTATTTTATTGTTATAACAATTATGTTTGTATCTGATGTCAGACCACAGAAATCCTCCCGGTGTGATGAGAGAGGATTTCACTCAGTGAGTCGTGCCTCACCCTGCCTTAAAGCCAAGCCACTGACCCGCCTGAAAGAGTTTGAATGGCTTTCATTTAGAGTCATGATGAGTTTTAGGTTTGAAAATGTAATATGTGGTGAAAAAAATAAAACTTTTTTTTTCCTTTTTTTGGCAAAAAAGTTATATTTACTGTACTGGCACAAACTATATCAGCAGCTTTAATCAAAAAATCTTTTTAAATCTTTAGTTCATGTTTCTGTCAATACTGATGTTAGGGTCAGTGTGTTTTGGGAGGAGATGTACTGCAGGGAGGGGGTATCAAGGAGTTTCATATATCTGGGTGGAGGATGTCAGAGCAGAAAAGAGGAAGAAGAGAATAAGACGGGGGAGAGAAAAGGAAAACAGGTCAGGAGGAGTGGAGGAAGGAGGACAAAGTCTCTATATCTCTATATCTACCAGGGAGAAATGTTGAACGCACAAAGCAAATGAACAGGAGAGAAGAGGGCAATGATTACTACTAAGATGAGAATATTCAATCAGAACCATGATAATAATAATAAATAGAATATTAATTAAGAATATTAATAATCATTATCATCAGGATAATAATAATAATATTACAGAATAAATCTCATATTTTATATTTTTTTTCACATTTTTTCTCCATTGAAATACAGTGATCTCCTCAGAGCAGACCAATGAGGTTTCAGCCTCCGCTGGCTCCGATTGGCTGTTGCATATGACATCACAGCTAATGGCGACCAGGTAGACATGCATCACTTCCTGCCCCCGCCCGTTTCCTGTCCAGACAGGAAGTCCTGGCACTGCCATGGTAATCGGTAGCGAGTGACATTGAAGTCTGGGGAGGAAATATTTTGGTGTTACAGTCGGCTGTGCCACCCCTCAAAAAAATGCGACCTGTAAGGCTGCAGGTGACTTAAATGAAACAGATGAGAACACAACGTACCTGCATCATAGCCGTCCGATGACCATGACATCCACGACCTCTCCCTTATGCAGCTCCACGTACTGCTCTGTTTTCGGTGGTAACATCAGCAGACCATTGGCGCTACGCATCGACATTAGCCTGCTGGAAACCTGGTTGCCTAGAGAGAGAGGGAGAGAGCGCTAATGTGTGAGCCTCTGTTTTTACCGCATTAAGCAAATATACTGAATATAGGTCTAAGATTAAAGGACTAAACCCTTTGAAACCCGGGAAAATTGGCTTGATTTCTCTCAAAAAAAATGGGAAGAAGGTGATTAGCAATGAAAGAATAAATAACCCTCCAAAAATTGCAAGAAAATAGTAAAAAGTACAAGAAAATAACCTGAAATCTTGTTTAAAAAAAGAAAAGAAAAAAGAAAGAAAGAAAGAAAGAAAGGAAATGACCTGGAAAATTGTAAATAAATAAATAATAATAAAATAAAATAAATTAAATAAAAATAGTGATAATAATTAAATAAAATACAGAAAGAGAAATAAAAAAAAGAAAGAAAAGTTAAAAGAAACTGAAAAAGCCGGAAAAAGTACTTAAGAAACATGATAATGTAACATGATTTCAAATATGTAATTTTGATCATTGTAATTATTGTATAGGTCATTAATGGCATCCTCAGGGGCTGAGCTATAACATTAGCTAGCTCAGTGGTGCTTAGTGAGCTAGCTGTAGATTTGAGAGAAGACAGACATTTGTACAGCCGATACCTCCGAACCTCTGCAACTCAAGACAAAACTATCTACATTGATAAATAGCACTATAGACACAAGTATGTTTGTTTTTTATTTTGGTGTGAACTGTGCCTTTACCATTCACACAGTTTATTTCTCCAGTGTTTGGGCCTACAACCAAAGCTAGCCACATTAGCAGCTAACTTCAGTAGGCTACTTTTGCTAGCTCAGTGGTGCACTCTTTCCTCTGTGTGGCTTTCTGGTAGTTTCTGACCGTTTTGGCCTTACAGACTAAGGCAGCCAAGTGAATTGTTGTGTCTCTGTTTGTATGTGAAAGAATAAGGCCATGTCACAAAACTTCAGCCTTCTGTTCTCGTAAACATCTCTGGAGGTGCAGACAAAATACAGAGTGTTGATGAACAGACACCTGCTAATGGTGACAAATAAGGATGTTGTGACTCTTGAGCATCTGTACGGGTCCTGGTAACTTAACCTCTTTTCTCTGTGTCCTGGCTGACAAGCTTGGAGATCTATCTGCAGATGTTAACCAGAATATTGCAATAAATGTCTAAACTCTGGAAGAGAAGTGTGCTTTTTGTGAATTAATCTCTGAAGTGGCACTATAAATAAGGTGATTTGGTGGGTGTGGTTAAGTAGAAAGAAAATAGCTCCCGAGGTCTGTTGATTATCTTGAGTAGCCGGGTCATGATTTCTGGAATATAAATGATATACTATAAATGTTGTTTTTTGTTGTTTTTTTTGTTTTTTTGCGCCTTGAGCACCATAAGCCATTTAATTCCATTACACTGGAGAAGGCAGACATCCTTACAGCTGATATCTCCAACGCCTGACAACTCACAACAAACCTATCTAAATTGATAAATAGCACTACGGGTAGAAGGAAAAATATGTACTTTTGATTTCTGGATGAACTGTCCCTTTAACCCTTTGAAACCAAATTGGCTTGATTTCTTTCAAAAACATGGAGGCAAAGAAGGCAATGAGGTACTCAACAAGAAATGACCTAAAAATGAGCAAGGAATTTGTAAAAAATTACAAGAAAATTATATGAAATCAGCAAAAAAAGTAAAAGAACAAAGACAGAAAAAGACCAGAAAAATGTGCTAAAATAAATTAATAATAATACTATAAAACCACACACACACACACACACACACATATATAAAAAAAAATATATATATATATATATATATATATATATATATATATATATATATATATATATATATATATATATATATATATATATATATATATATATATATATATATATATATATATATATATATATATATACAAACACAAATATATATATATATAAAATATATATATATATATATATATATATTTTTTTTTTTTAAGTCACAATGTTTCTAATAAAACTCTCTTTATTTACTTGTAACCTTTTAATATCTTTTTTGCAATTTGCAGGACATTTCATGCCAAGCAGCTGACAGAATTCTTCCCACATTTTGAAAGAAATCCTGGCTCAATAGTTTAAATACTTGCAAAAGACATCTGAACGCTGTACAGGAAAACTGATTTCAATTCAGGGTCCCATCAAAACATGCACCTTTTTCAACACTCACCAATATTACAGAAGGTTCTGAGTATTTAGACATTGCTGATATCTCTGCACAGTATGCATTTTCAATTCTGATACATTTTTTAGAAGTGGATGTGGTGTAACTATGACAGTGGAACCCAGCTGTAGGTGAAACACTGGTGAGAGTGTGCAATGTGTGTGTGTGTGTGTGTGTGTGTGTGTGTGTGTGTGTGTGTGTGTGTGTGTGTGTGTGTGTGTAGTTTTGTGCTTACCTGTGCTTTGTGCCCAGGGCAGTGGCTCCTGGTGATGCCAGGTGAGAATACAGCGGTGGTACTCTGGTCTGGGATCCAGCTTCACGTCACAGGAAAGCTGAAACACACATACACACATAAAATGTTACTGAAATATTTAGATTTAATCTTGTCTTCAACCACAAATTCAAGAGTTTGAATTGAAACATTAAAGGAATAGTTCAAATAGTAATTAAAAACTTCCAAATTTCTGGCAAATACAATTAAGTTACCCAGACTTAGACAAGATGATTAATACTATTCTCTGTCTGTACACTGAATGTAAAATCTTGACCTTCTGATCTAATTCTCAACAGAAAAGCGAATAATTGCATTTCCCAAAAAGTCCAAATACAGCTTTAAACCATTATTACATCTTCCAAAATATAACAGAGCAGTGGCCCGGGACACAGTATCTAATTCTGTAAATGGTAACTTAAAAATATGACACATTTTTGCCACAAATATGTCAATAATTGTGTCATATTATAATATCTCATTCATTCATACACAGACATTTATGGGATACTGTTCAGCTAATAGATTCTCAGATACATTTTTTTTTTCAAAAACAGTGGATTTTTCACTTGGGATAGATGGTTTTGGGTTACTTAATGTAACATAAGATGATATATTATTGATATCCCACAGGGACGTTCTCCTGTGGACAGGAACACCCTCTTCATTGTGAGCTCAATGGTTAGTCACAGCTTGGAGGAATTCAGTGTCTTTTAAGGACATGTTAGTAAGGTGGAGATTGACAAGCTACTTAATAGCCTGGGTTTGTGATAATCTGTGTGTGTGTGTGTGTGTGAGAGAGAGAGAGAGAGAGTTACCCTAGCTTTAATAATTGTAGGTCTAGGGTCCAGAATGCCTTGCATCTTCCTCAGAGCAGGAATCACAAACAGGTTACATGTCACCACTGCAGACACTGGGTTACCTGGAAAACAACACAGTACGGGGTTAATACAGAACAGAGGAACACCACTCTAAATGCATCTTGATGCTACACTCATAACCATCACAGGACACCTTGCTCCAAAACTTGCTGTTGTAAAAACTGTCCGAGTATGCGTCCAACACACCAACATCAGAAGTCTGGCTAAGCATGAGGAATTAATAACGTCTTCAGAACAGTAACATGTTTGTTTGTTTCATAAGATAGAAGAATAAGTTTCTGTGTTAAACGGTAGCCACTCTTCCTGGGGTCTCCACTATTTTCTTTAACAATATTTCATTGACTACATAACATAAATCTATAACATTCATACGTATAGTGCGACTTAAACACATTACAACACCAATAAAACACACAGCAGTCAACACAAACTCAAAGGCAGTCTAATACATACAGCAGCTCTACAGAATAATTTATGTCTTTAATAGTTGAGAAAATGGTACTTCGCGACGTATCCACTAAATCTCAAGAGGGTTAAATTAGATAGATAACTCAAAATCCACTTAATAGCTTTAAGACCATCAAAGATATATATTAAATATAGTATTCTACACTGTTCCTTATGTAAATAAATACCATCTTGACTTTTTGTGCAAATATATTGTATTACTTTTAGAAATCAATAAACTTGGTCATGAATTGTCAAAGAATTTTCAAAGTATTGTCAGATTTAAACCATAGACCGCATGCAGAGATGGCCAACATGTCTCCACTTCCTCCCACTGTACAACAATGAAGCCAAAATATCATTTGAAGTCAGACTCTTTGCCACAGTGATCAGGAAGCGAAAATCAAATCCTGCCCATACACACATGTCCGACCAAACACTGAATAGCACTATTGATCATGGACACACTGACTGACACACACAGCTGTCAATCATGATGTCGCAGACCCCATTTATGGCATCAAATACTGCGACTAATTAAAACCAGATCAGAAGCGGGGTGGCTGAGGCAAAATGCATGACCCCTCACCATGAACAACCAGATTTCACAGTTTTAACTCCATTTCTAGTGTGTGTACTGGTGCCAGGGTGCAGGTGACACACAGAAAACAGGACATGGCTTCAGATGGATAATCTCAGTGGGCGCTGAGCCAAAGACACACTAAAAAGACCATCAGGGCAAAGCAGTGGGGTGTCAGAGACGGTCCAGTGGATTGGACAACAAGGAGACACACATTTACTGACACACAGACAACACACACAGCCACTTATTCACACAGAAATACATTACCTGGCAGAGCAAAGATGAGTTTCCGTGCTCCATCAATGTCAACTGTGGCAAAGGTAGTAGGAAGACTGAGGAGCAGAAACACATGGGTCATTATTTTAGTAGTAATACAATCAGCAGTGTTGATATTATTAACATCAGTTGTAGCAGAGCAGGCAGTAAAAGCAGTAATAAATCAAATCATTTTTCCTCTATTTTAACCCTTAGGGCCCACTTTACAATTACACACACTCATATCGCTCTGTGCACAAAATGCGCTCTTCAAAATCAGGCTTTAAAAATGTTATACATTTATATTATTTCCTACTCTCAGTGAGTTGATTTTTTAACCAGCATCAGTCCTAATCATAAATATCAAATATTCATACATCCCTTTAAATGCCAAGTCTTTGTCACGATGCCACTATGTTATTAAATGGAAAAAAAGAAACACAAAAATGAATTATTATCAATATACTACATGCAAAATAACATTTTTCATTATTATTATTATTATTATTATTATCATTATTATTATTATTATTATTATTATTATTATTATCATTATTATTATTATTATTATTATTATTATTATTATTATCACAGTCTGGAATATTTCAATGATTTGCAGCAACATTGATTGTGACAGTGCAACTCGTGGAAACAGAATGTGTTTTCTCCTTATGTCAAATTTGGTAAAAAAACGATGTCATCAGCTGGAAAATAGAAAAAATGACAAATTTTAAAGCAAAAGCCCAGAATGACACCCAGAAATAATACAATGTATGCTTTTATGCTTTGATGTGGGATCAAAAACTGCGGTTTGAATGGATTTCACATTAAAATTTTGTTTGCAGTGTATTTTAGACTTTTTGCAGGAGCTGAGCTGGAAATTTCAAGATTAAACAAAAACACTCAATCTTGCCCAAATGTATGCCACATGCATCCCCCGTCTCACCCTGGCTTCATAAAGACTCGTCCAAAGTGGATCTGAGCATGAAGGTCAATATCCAGCACCTGCTTTAGGTAGTCCTGATAACACACACAAAAACAGACAGACGGAGATCTCTATTACTGTAAAGCTGAATCAGCTGTGAGACAACAACTTTCAGATGTCGTGAGAGCAGAAAAATAAATAAACAGGAGGCAAACAAATAAACTGTGAAAAAGCCTGATGGGAATTTGGCTGCTTCTTTGTTAAAGATTGGAAGTGATCATGTCAGTGAGTTATTTAGTAAGTTAGAGGAGTGTCATAGCTTACCTTTTCTCCCATGGACACACCCCCTGAGGTGATGATGACATCGGCGCGACTGATTCCCTCGTGGAGAGCTGACAGCAAGTCATCAGGGCTACAAACACAAGCACGACACATTAGTTCACTTCTTCATGGAGACCTGCACGGCCTGTGAAAGCAGCTGTGTTACATTATGTGGCTGTGAAGGATTTAAGTCTGAGAAAATAACCCTGCTGATGTCACAATGGGCTAATATTGATTTTTGTATCACTGTAACCAAAAGCTGATGAATGAAATTGTTCACACATTATCGCCCTTTGCAGATACAAAGTACTTATGCATAGTAAAACATATGGTTTTAAAACTGTATGCTACCACATTTTTTGTGTGAATTGGTTTTGTGTTTTTTTTTTGTCAAAAGGATTGAAAGCAAACTGTGCAAAGTTTGTGTCCTCAAACAAAAATGTCAGCAGTGTATGGGCAGTGTTTTGTGTAAGTCTGAAATGCTCCTACTGATACTGCTCTGGCTGATTTTAAATTCAACCATTGTTTTTATATTTTATATTATATTATTACTTTATTTTTGTTTATTTTGCAACTGCTATAGCGTGTTGTTTTTATATTTTTATTTTCTGTTGTATTTATTTATTTATTTTATTTTTTTTTTTTCCTGTGTGTTTTTTGTGATTTTATGTGTAAAGCACTTTGTAACGATGGTTTTGATAAGCGCTATAATAATATTTTTTTTATTTTTATTATTATTATTGTTATTACTTGTCTCCAACGATGCCCAGGTTGATGGTGGGATATCCGTGTTCCTGGATGGTGGACAGCAGAGTGGAGCGGTTGGAGTCACGGATTTTCCCTGGGTGGAGGTCATCCTCTGGATTCAACAGCTACACACAAACACACACACAAACAAAGATGATTCGGTAACAAACCCCAAACTCTAAATTCATACATCAAAAGTTGAGTCTGTGTGTATTTCTATCTGTTGGTGTGTTTTTTACCTCGTTTCCAGTGGACATAACGGCCACCACGGGGAACTTGTGCACGCTGACCTCTGTCACTCCCACTGTAGCCAGCAGGCCGATTTCTGATGGGCCCATGTGTGTCCCTTTGGCCAACACACACTCCCCTCGCCTGATGTCATGACCGATTGGCCTGTGCACGCGCACACACACACACGCAAACACGTCATGATCAAAGTTAGTTAGTGGATTTCTAAGGCAGCTCTGATAGTAGCCTCCACTTAATTCCTTTTTACCTGATGTCCTGTCCGGGGCGGGCCTGGACCATGATCCTCACCTCCAGCTCCTCTGTGCCCTGAAATAAGTACGACTGTCAGTGTCACCACACCTGCTGACAGAACACAGGCTATCCACACACACTGCTGCCCATTAGCCCATTAGCATGCACAAAACTTCAAACTAGACAGGGGATGCAGTTTTAGCAAGACAGCTGGTAGACTTGCAGCAGCTGGAGAGCTGCAAATGCTCCGGTCAGACTTGGACCAGCAGTAAGAGAGCTGCTGGCACTCTGGTTGGTGCTTTGACTAAGCAGCTGGCTAAAGTTTGCATCCTCACCACTGATGCTAGTTTCATGTTGTGTGCGTCTAAAAAAAAATGTGGATATCTTTGCCTCCTTCATCTGTCTTTGTCAGGTGACATTACACTCGCAAAAGCTGCTCTGCTTTACAATACACTTAATGTACCACATGTACAATCTCTCCTCTGCTCTATTCTGACTGTGGGTGTGTGCGTACGTGTGTGTGTGTGAGCAGGGGAGAACTGACAGCAACGCAGTAGAGACTGAAACATAAATTAGACAAATTCCATTAGCATACGTGGTCTAGACCTGTTCTATATGAGAAGAGACCTGGGATGACTTCTGTTGTGATTTGAAATAACATCAAATAAAATAGAGAAAAATAAAATAAAATAAAATAGTGGGGGATTGCCAAGGGAAACACTGAAAGTAATGTTGTTGCTTATGTACTTACATCCTCAGACTCCCTCAGAAGCTCTGTATCTTCCACCTGAACCACAGCGTCGGCTCCACAAGGAATCGGAGCACCAGTTGTCACCCTCATCACCTGACCTGGCATCACTGTATGGGTGGGCTACACACACACACACACACACACACACACACACACACACACACACACACACACACACACACACACACACACACACACACACACACACACACACAGAGCTTATTGATGCTGATATAGATTTATGATCACTGTGGTTCAGAGATAACAGGCAACTTTAGTGGAAAGACGTGATCGGCCTTTTAATTCCTCCACAGATGTAAACTCAGCTGTAAAACACCATCTGCCTCTAACTTGTGATTTGTTGCTGCTGTGTGTTCACATCACGCCGCTCAGCAGCAAACACACAACAGCACCTGAAGAAGTTCTCTTCACAGAGTGCTGCAGGGATGACATTCTTTCCCTTATTAAAAAGCCCATGGGATTTTTCCATTGGATTTTGGATTATTATAGACATAAAACACAAAAATAAATAATAATAATAATAATTACCATTACCATAACCATTATAGTTACCATAACTATGAACACATCTCTAAATTGATTAATAGTAAAAAATTACATTGGTCCAACAATTTTTTCTGCATCATTTAAAAGGAATTTTAAAGTGTTAAATCTATTTTCTCCATCAATACGCACATAAACCCAAGTTTAATACTTAATAAAAAGGCACTGAATAAATATTTAAGAGGGATAAATGGCTAAACCCTCTAAACTGTAGGGTTATGTTGCTTTTTCATTGCAAAAAGAAAAACATTCATACTGTCTCAGCCCCATGACAATGTTTTTATCAATCATTCAGACACACGCATGTAGACACACAGTCTGTATGTCTGAGACCTACCACATTATCCTGGTTATTGTGCTTTTACCATTAAAATTGGACCACCTGTATAATATGCAGCAGCATTAGAGTAATTAGAAGTAGTGTGACTCCTGATGAAGGTAATAGTATTTAGCAGTCAGTCGGAGTGCTTGGTGTAGATGGTGGGATGTGTATTAGTAGCAGTGCTAATAGTTGTATTGTTAGCAGAGCTACTCTCTCTATTGCTTAAAGGAATACTAGTGGAGCTAGCGTGTGTTCTTCACATGGAAGTGTTAGTGTGTTAGAGCTGACCTGTTGTCCAGCCTGTGATTCTCCCATGATGAAGCGATCTCCTGGGCCGTCAGCAGCTACAGGTCAATGAGAAGCATGTTGATCAGGTTAATTGTGTTAATTAGACCATGAATATTAATTTTTAAGATTCAACGAGCAGCTAAGTACAGAAGCTCTGAGCGGCCATACATTCATACATTTTTTTCCTCCATTTTCCCAAGATAACTTAATAATTTTCTCGAGATAATGAAACTGTGTTTTCCTGAGGTAATGACAATTCATTTGAGAGATAATAAAACAACGGCGTAATAGTTTTCTATTCACTGAAAGAATTTAAAACATCATGCAGTGTGGCAACGTCAGAGGAGCGAGGGAATATCGACCACAGCATCACATGGGGTGGGTGACGTGGTGGCTATTTGTGTCCAGTTTTGACAAATCGAGTGAGAGGAGCAGAGTGATGCACATCCTGAGGTCCCGAGCCATCAGGTTAGCTCAACAGAGGGCTGGTGTAATGTTAACGTTCATGTTGTAACATTCACTCATTCATTCATTTTAAAACTATTTTAGAACAGAAAACATAAAAGCAAAAAACAAACAGCTCATTTACATTAGTGTCCGCATGGCGTGACGTGTCACGAAAATCTCAGGCCTGTCACATTAAATTCTCGAGATCTCAAATTAATGATGTCGTTATCTAGTGAAAACTCAGATTTGTTATATCGTAATCTCGAGAAAATCAACCAATCTTGGGAAAACGGAGAAAAAAAATTTATGAATGTACGTCCGCTTGGGGCTTCCGTAGCCAAGAGGACAGTTTGTACACAGAATTAATAAATGTAAATGCATAGATGACTGTAGGGTTCTGTTTAACATTTATGTCCTTGACGTAATGTGTATGTGCAGTATATGAACAGACAGTATTAGTGGTCTCACCTCGTACAGCATAGCCATCTTTAACGGAAGCAGGGAATGGAGGAAGGTTGTCTTTGGCATAGATGTCCTGAGCGAGCACTCGACCCAAACCGTCTACAGGAACGAGCCCAAGAAAAGTCAGTTAATGCAAGTCTCATTTTGACAACAAAAACTCCGGTCATACCTGTAAAACACAATGGGCCTCATGCACAAAAAAACAACTGATTTCTTAGATTCGCCGATGTTATCCAATTTTTAGATAGAGATTCAGATTAGACAATAACATCGTGTTTTCACAGTCCACGAATTGTTTGTCCAAGTCAAAGAAATATCTGTTTTAAATTTGACAAACATGAAGAACTCATGAATATCACATAAACAGATTTAGATTGTTCTGTATTTTAGAGTAATTATAGTGACTGGATTAATAAAATACTGAAGGTGCACTGATCCCAAATAAAACTATAAAAACTCTTGGATGATACTGGAAGCGTTAAGCTTCTGAGTGTCTTCCATACTGCTCTCTGTGCTTTGCCATCGAGGCCTCATACAGAGACACTTTTAGACATCACACACATATTTGATGAGACAGATGAATGGCTGCTCAGCTTTTTCAGACTTTAAACCTTTTACTTTCACTAACTGTGTGTCCGTCTGCTGACCAGCGGTGGAACGTAGTTAAGCACATTCCTCAGAACTGTACTTCAGAACAAACTTACGGGTACTTTTACTTTAATGAGTATTTTAATCTCATGCTACTTTCTTTTTTTACTCCACTAAACTTGTGAGGGAAATATAGTACTTTCTATCCCACTACAATTATTTCATAACTAGTGATTTTATAAATTAAGATTTTTGCACAAAAACCAAATGAAAAGTGAAACTGAAACAAAGAGTCGATAGATCAATTGACAGAAATATTTTCATACTCGTTTCAGTAATTTTCCATGCAAAATGACTTTCTTTAAGTTTTTTCAAAATTTGAGGACTTGCTCCTTTTCCTTTAAATTGTTTTAAATACTTTGATTTATGGAATGTATTTATCTATTCAGTTTGCTTTGAGTACATTTACTTAAATAACAGGTTTAATGCAGGATTCTTACTTAGGGTTCCCACACATTTTCATAGACAAAATTTCAAAACTTCTCTGCAACTTTTCAAAGACCAAATTTCCATTTCAGAAAAGCATTTAATGCATCACACATTTCGCCATTGCTGGCTTTTTAAATTTTCCTGTAACACCAATGCTGATGCTCAGGAAAATCAAATAATCTTTGTTAGTTTATTTAACAGTATGTTGATTTTACTAATGTAGAAATTCGTCCTCTACAGCCTTGTTTCTTTGGTGGCATCTCACCAATTTTGGGGCATTTGTCAGAGTCTTTGCACACAGAACAACACCTGCCCTTATAGTTTTTAAGGGGCGTTACCTAATGCTAACAGGTGATCTATGATCAAGTGGGATTGAGCACTGGGCACACCTGGGTAAGAGCAGATTTTCTGCTTTTTCTTAACACAAAACTAAAAGAAATATGAGCGAAATTTAGGGGAATGTTGCTGCATGAGGCCCAATGATAACACAATTGCCCATATGCCTCCTGTGCATAGTGGAGTCAAACACACACACACACACACACACACACACACACACACACACACACACACACACACACACACACACACACACACACACACACACACACTTCTGAAGACTCACCTCTGTAGTTAATGACTTCAATTCCCAGAATAGGTGTCATCTCTAGAACAGTGATGAAGGCTTTGTCCATTGACGTCAATGGGAACGGAGACATGCGATGACGACGTGCCACTTTACTGATGTCAACCGCACTGTGGCCTACACACACACACACACACACACACACACACAATTAAAGAGAATGGGTGTGTGTTAGTGGTGAATTTGCTAGTATAAACAAAACCATAATGTTTTAGAAATTTCCACAGTGATGCAAGTTGCAAGGCTGGCATGTTAATGAAACAAAAACAAAAACACACACACGCGCGCGCGCGCGCACGCACGCACGCACGCACACACACACACACACACACACACACACACACACACACACACACACACACACACACACACACACACACAGAGAGAGAGAGTGAACTTACTGGCTCTCAGAATGTTCTCATTACTGCCACATCGTGACTGAACCTGCAGAGATACAGACAGATATTCTATATTTGGTCATGTTTGATGCATATATATGGAGGGCTTGATTTAAATACCTCTCCTTCATAGCAGGACAGTCTGGCAAAGGCTTTCATGTTGATTTATCTATTAATAATGTCTAATACACAGGACATGGAAACACACACACAACAGGCAGGAACTCTAGCTGTGATGTTGAAAACCAGCACGCCAGCAGCCGTGTGTATCGTTCTGTGATTGCACAAAACAACACAGGGGTATTAAAAACAGGCTGCAGTGTGGAGTCTGAATATTATTATTATGCATATCAGTACACTTGTGTTTTGTTATCACATATCAGATATCAGCTGGTGTGTTGGAAGTTCCTCTCCTGACACAACTTTATCAAAACAGTTTGTAGAACCTGTGATGACATTTTACTTTCTTCGTATATCGTGCTTGTCTTCATTGTTGCCAGATGCAGCATCTTTTTCTAAAGTTGTCTGTCTTGATTTTAATTTTCTTTTCAACGTGCTTGCTGTTGAAAAGCACGTTGCATTCAAATAACAGCCATGTCTGGAAATGGCAAATTCAGCATCAAGTACATTCCCAAAGCACTGAAACCAACAAAGGCAGGTCATACTCACTTCTCTGCTGCGCTCACTTTCATTTTTAAAAGAAGTGCCAGTTTCATTCACCCATTCATTTCAATCTCCTCTGCTTTTTTGATCAATTTTTGGAAGAAATTTGGTATGTGTTTTTTCCCCATGTTTTTGAGTTTAAGTGAATGATTGGAACAATGATTTTTGAAATTGTTCCAGTATTCCAGCAGAGAAAAGAAAGATGGCTGCAGCCGGCAGCACAATGTCACTTTAAGTCCATTAAAAGTGCTTGTTTTTGCCACTGGCAGGCTCACATAGTTATTAGAATTGTCTGATAACATTATAAAAAGGATCGCTACAGAGAAATAGCACATCTTTTTTTACCTTCTGCCTCATCCGGTCTGTTAGAGTGTTTTATTTATGACTTGTTGTATCAATAAAAGGTTTTGTTTTATGTCATGGTGGACTGTTCAACTTGTAAGCAACAGTGCCGAATTTTTTTCGTAGGGATCCTTTTTATAAAGTTGTCAGACACTCACAATAACGATCTGAGCCTATCAGCAGCAAAAACAAGCACTTTTAAGTCCAGTTCAGACCTAAGATTTACAACATGTTAAAACATACAACTTATTGCAATGCACCGGTCTGCAACGCTGCAGACCGGTGCATTGCAAGATGAAACAATTCATCTTGTCGCCAATCTTTGGTGTGAATTGGACTTCATACACGGAAACTTGAAAAAATAGGGTCCACGTTGAAAAATACTGAAGTTACCCTTTAAGTTAATGTCCATCCACCAACAAGGTCTGCCTCAGGTGATCAGGACATAGCTGGTCAAAATGTTGCATCATTACTTCGTTATTACTTTTATTTCATTATTTCTAAGTCAGGAGATTAATTCAGAGCAGCAGAGAGGTGAGGGAAACACAGATCACTTGTATTGATGGAATTGGTGCTGTGGAAAGTTTTGAGTTTGAATTAACAGCTAAATAAAACTAGCAGGTCAAAAAAAAACATGACAATATATATATAGGAATAAAGGATAAAAAAAACAGGTTCTATAAATAAAGGCACTGAATCTTCTTTCTTTTGAAGTGAAAAAAGGCCACTATTTAAGGGTGAGCTTTGAGACAATTCCAACAAAATTTGAGTCTTTCTTCCATTTTCATATCCATTGCCAATCCCTTGATATTAATTGGGACACATTTTCCGTGAATGTACCACAACTGAAGATGTTTATGTTTCAGTTTTCGCCAAACCTCACAGTCTCATTCACTCCCATTCAATTCCAAACAGCACACAAGTCCCGAGACTTCTAAAGTGAGGGTAACCTATTACTGTGAGCGAGAGGCCGACAGTCACGTCCGACTAACTTTTACATTTGGTCTCGTATTAATTTTCTCAGTTGAGAGCCAAATTGATACAGGATTGGGAGTTACATTTAGTATTCCCATCCATAACCTATTGCTTTTAGTTAGTGATCTCAATGGTTACACTGGGACCAAATTGGCAACCTTTTCTTTTATGGGAGTTTCTTATAATGAGTGATAAAAGCATCATAAATAACCTACAGTTACCAAAACAGTTGGGGAATCCAGGAAATAAGCAAAAACTCGAATCATGCAGGAACTGTCCTTTGTTTGTTTTTTGGGAAACTGCTGAGACAGTTTTTCCACCACCATCAGCAGGAACGATGCAGATATTCTTAGCATGCAGCATGAATCTTGCAAAGCATATATAAGAAGCTTTAAATTTCATGCAAAGAGCCACATGGTTTTATCTGTTTTTATGGTTGACAGATTTTAATTTTCAGAGGGTTTTTTTTTTGTGCTCATTTGTGTGTGTCTGTGTGTGTGTGTGTGCGTGTATGAAAGTCGGTGTGTACCTTGGGTGTCGGGCATGAGGCGGTGGAAAGGCGGGAGGTCGCCTGTGTTGCCCGCGGTGACTCGGAAGGGGTGGAGCTTAAAGAGGCCGAATCTCGAGGAAGCACCTGAACGCCTCGAGAAATGATAGAGTCCGGGATCTACACACACACACACACACACACACACACACACACACGCACACACACGTGCACACACACGTGCACACACAAACAAACACACACACGTGCACACACACGTGCACACACACACACACACACACACACACACACACACACACACACACACTCTTAATGCCAGTCAAAGACTTTTCTTCAGTTGTTTTACCATCAACTAAAGCTGTGGGTCGACATGAATAATAGATTTATGGAATGCATGAAGTTCTACTCTGATGAAGCAACAAGTTTCATTACTTCACCATATAACTAAAACAAAAAGGGGAGTGCTGTGTTTTTTTGTTGTTTTTTTTCATTTTCAGTATAGATAAATTTGTTTTTTGTTTCTGTTGTGTTAAATTTGGTAAACTTTCTCCACAAGTCCCGAGAACAAAGACACCAAAATCATCCATGTTTCCCTTCAGGCTTTAGTTAACACTTCAGCATTTTGCTGAGAAGCAGTGATGGTGCTGAGATTTCAGTACAACAAACCTTAGGGTACACTTGCCTTAGAGTCTAAAAACTATGTAGAACCTTAAACTTAAGAGTGCAATATACTCTGAATAATGAATGATCACAAAATATATACATAGTGTGTACTATGTTTGCCCTCATGATAGAAATCAGATGTGATTTTGGAGCAGTACAAGAAACTGGGATAGTAACTATTTGAGTTTAAATAAGTTAGCTACTAATATATATTGAACAAAAGTTTAAAGGCCACACTTTTGGTTTTGCTTTTGTTTTTTACATGTTTTTTTTTTTTTAAAAAAGCTAATGGAGCCCTTAAGACCTATTTTATGCACTAAACAGATGTTTCTCTCAAATTTTGTTGCAAATTAGTTCAAATCTGTGTTGGTGAGCACTCCTCCTGACAGGTGTGGCATATCAAGATACTGATTAAGAAACGAGAGGATCATTTGAGGGCTCTTGGTAATAATGAGTCCAAACTAAACAGGGCTTAAATGTTCACTGTAATAAATGACCTGTCTGTGGCTATTTACGGTGAGTTTCATGTCTCTGTAAATTGATTTTTCATATCGCACTGGAATTAGCTGAAACCAATGGGTGCTTGGAAGATTAAATAAATCATTCCAAAAACACATGCGATCCACTGGTGAATTGTCAGCACTAATGAAATGTTGACCTGTGTTGTAATCAACATGAATAAATATGCAAAAACATTTTCAAGAAGGAGAGATTCGTAATTAATTTGAATTCCACCTAATTTCCATAGGTTTTTTGTATAGTAACTGCATTAGGTTCAGCCACTGGTCAACAAGAAAAATCGGAAATCAATCTGATAATGTAAACTTAAGAGCAGCACATTTACAGTAAGCCAAAGATATATCAGGGACACATGGATGCTTTTTTTTGTCTAAATGTTCTCATCACTGAATTGCTATGGTTACTACAAAAACATGGACACAATATTTGTCCAGTTATTCCAAATATACACTGAAGCTTTTTCCCAGGTTGTTTTGCTGTAAAGTAAATAGCCATCACACCTACAAACTGCTGCTTTCAACCACCAACATCACCCAGATTTACCACAGTAACAGGTGGCGTCAGTCAGTACGTTTACATGATGTCAGTCAGATTTTTAAAATAGATGTAAACATGTTAGACTGACTGACATCGGACTAAACTGAATTTCTTGAAATCGGACTAACACACCGAGATAATGAGATTGGAAGTCGATTTTCTCCATCATGTAAACACCTCTGTTGAAGTAGACTAGGGGATCTGCTCGTGCTCCTCGTTGCCGCATTTTTTTAAAAATTAAGCAGTAGGCAGGGACTTGTGTATTTAATTTTATCTTAGGTGAGGGAATACAACTTATAAAAGTAGTATTTTATATTTATTTTAAATAAAAAAAGTCACATCCCAGCCACCCCCTTCTTTTGATAAATAAACTACAGTCCCACAACACCGGCAAGGAAGCTAAGCCATCTACTGCAGTGGATGAGGCTGCAGTAAAACATACTTGAGCCACCTAAAAATATATATATCAGTTTAGTTGTGTACTACATTTGAATATTTGCTCCTCTTTTCCTTTTACAACAGCTGATGGAGGCAGCGGTAAATGAGCAATAATGCTGGTCAGTGGAGTAAAATGACTATTTTTCTCAATGGTGTCTGGTGTTTTTGATATAATGTCTTCAAATCCCCGTCGGTAAGGACTGTCTGGCAGCAAGATAAAGCGGTGAAAATATTCTAAGTATAGCATAGGGTAGACTTAGACTTATATTGATTTTTTAAGTGGCTTAAAACTAATCAATAAAGGCAGAGTTTGCTCAGCGCAGTTTAATCATAAGTATGTGATATGGCAGTGTTCTAAGCAAAGTTATTGTAAATAAACAGTTATGATCATAATTGAGGCTATATCATAGACTGTATAAATAATATAGGTTTATAGCAACTAGCTGAAAGAGGGGATATTTTCACCTGCCGTGACAGAGTTGGACATACTACCATCAATAAATGGATTGTCCCCCAGTGTTTGTATACTGGGACAAAGACAGTAGTCCACTTAAATGTCATATTTGAGCTATAAACGTAACTCGACTAAACTGTGCATGTAAACGTACTGAGTGATTCTGGAGAAAGACTGTTGATATTTTAACTCAGCACCCAAAAAAATACACCCCTGCTGTCGCCCTCCTTCAGAAACTCTGGTTATATCCTAAATGGTATTCACATTTCATAACTATCATGGTGTAGCTCTGCTCCTCGTGGGCAAAAAGCGTGGAAGAGAGAGAGCACAAACAGTGCACACACAGAACAGACAGCTAGCTGACTGGCCAGTGAGGAGTTATTGCCTAAATTTGAAAAAAAGTGTATCCGACTACAATCGCTGAGTAAACCTTTAAGGGCAGCTTTTTACACACATGGTTAAACTGATTCAGGCTTACATGATATTAGCCAGTGAAAATAATCATATTAATACCTGTTTAGCTAATTGGGCTCCCACACATTTTCATCGACACAATTTCAAAACTTTTCCATGACTTCTAAAGGAACCATAATTATAACAAAAAAAAAATTCTTGCCCCATTTGCCCATCGTTTTTCAGACATATCAGATTCAATCTCTGTTCAAGCATAATTCCAGCTAGCAGGCATACATGAAGGGAGAGACAGAACGCAGGGAGAAAATGAAGACACATAGGTGATGGTAAACAGTTAGTTATGTTGCATTCCATGGAAGGTTTTTCCACGTATGATTACAGCAGCAATTTCATTTTACCCTTTGAAGCCTGGATCGACATCAGTTTTTCTTGTGCTGCATTCAGACGCCTTTCACAAGTATTTTACATTTGATATAAAAGCAAGTAGGTTTAATTCTCTCCATAAACATGGGGAAAAAATACAATAAGTAAATTGCAAGAAATCAGTAAAAAGGTGACGAAAAAAAACAACATGAAAATTAAGGTTCAGAAGAGAGAAAAAAAGCACACTAGAAAATTATTTTAAAAAAGGCTTTCATGTTGTGAAACTACATTTATGATTATTCTCATTATATATTCAAAATATGTTACAGAATATAGAATTTTTATTTATAGTACTTTTTTCCTGGTCATTTTCTTGGTTTTTTTTTGGGGGGAGTGTTTCCTTTTCTTGCTTATTTTTAGGAAAATTTCTTGTAACTTTTTGCTAATTTCTAACTAATTTTGGGGGGAGTCAGTTCGTGTTAGGGTGCTCATTACCTTCTTGTCATATTTTTGAAGGAACTCAAACAGATTTGCTCAGGGTTAATCCAACAAAATTTAATGACTTTTCCAAACCTTTCAGTAATTTTGACTAATTCCATAACTTTTTCAGGCATGAAAAATGGAATTGTGGATTAACTACTGTATCATTCCTTAAGCAAGTATATAGGTTTTCTATACACAAGCTGTTAATATAACACTGACATAAAAAGTTGTGACAAATGTGTCAACAAACAGTTGCCTATTAACACATCCAGCAGACAGGGTGAAACATCAGCATCTATTTGGAGCAAATACTCTATATAAAGATGGATGGCATAACAGCTCGACTAACAGCAAGATTGAAACACAGTGCAGTACAGATGATAAAACCCGCCCCCTCTGTGTTAGCAGATTCATGCCAAACTAAAAGGTTGATATTCACGTCAAAATATATTTTCCAAAACCTTGGCTTCTGTCTTTTTAGGTAGTTCTTATCACAGAACTAGTTATTTTTTGCAATGAAAAGGGGGTTTGATCCAAAGACTAACAGCCATGTGGGCCACTTGTGATCAATGGCGCCGCTTGAAATTGGTTGGACTGCAGATGGCAGCGGCCGAATCCACAATATTTCGGCTTCAATTTTGTACAGCATTGACTGTATACAAAAATGGACAACATGACAGTTTCCCCAAAGTGTAACTTTTCAATCTGGATTGCGCCCTGGTGTCTGTCTGCAATACAGGTCATAAAGCCCGCCCCTCCATTTTAGTAAGTGGGACATTGACCATTAAAAATTCTAAGCATACACCAAATACATTTTATTTTATTTTAGCTTCACTAAAGCATAGCGGGGGTAAGTGGGGGCATGTTGTCCATCTTTATATACAGTATATGGAACAGAAGGAGGAGGCAGAAAAATATTATCCATCTTTATATACAGTCACTTATTTGAAGTCATATTTGTGTCCACCTTCAGAATCTAATCAGTTTTCACTCTCCTTATTGCTCTTTTTTGGTCTCAACCAACTCCTAAAAGAAATATCTGGTTCTTTAGCAGCCAGACGTTCAACTGTCTTCAGTAGCTGATTGTTAGCTTTGTCTGTCTGCTGTTTGGTGCTGAGCAGGTTGTGCACAGCGAGTTTATATGAGCTTTTGTGCTGACAATCCAAGTACATTTAAAGCAAAGCAGTGAAAGGCAGATTCTAAAAACTTTTCTCCATTTATGAAGAACAGGGCCTTAAAGTGTGTGACAGGATGAGCTGACTAATGACAGGGGAAGAAAGGTGTGTGTGTGAGGGTCTCACCTGCTGGTCATGGGTACAGGAGCAGGTGAAATGAGTGGGCGGGGCAGATGTGCTGCCAGGCAGGTAGGGACCCCCCTTAGCCATGACCACAGCATGGCTCGTCTGATGGACACAAATGCATGTGGACACGCACCAACCCACAGTGAGACAGACAGACACACAAATGTCCCCACAGTCACACAGGTGAATGAGATGAAATGGCTGTTTCAACTTGGTTAATGAATGAAGTCACAAGAGGTTTTCATGTAGCTGCTCCATTGACCACTCCTAAAATTACACCAATAATCTGGAGCCACAAGATTCCTACCCGGAGCATTAGGATTTGAGGACATTGGGGGCTTAGTGAGGTTTTTTTGCTTTGAAAATTTTGGGTGACTTCTAAAGAAAATGTGCCTTCCAAACCCACGGGTTCACCAAAATAAAAATCACCAAATTTCAACCACTCTGTTATAGCCAGAAGCTGTAAAAATAAAAAATTATTGGTGGATTTTTAAATTTCCAACAGTCTTTGAACACATCATGTGGGACAAACACACTTTCCCCAAGTCACTCAGAGGCTCAAGAAAAAAATTTGTAGCTTTGGGGAGGGTAAAAAAAGCAAACAAACAGCCACCCCCATTCCCTGAGAAATAAAGAACAGTCCCTTATGTATATATATATGTATGTATCTATAATTATATATAATATATATTTAGATACAGGCTATTTATAACATTTGGGGCTACAGCCTCGGACACCCAGGCCTAATGATGTCACTGATTCCTACAATTTATTTATTTATTTATTTATTTTTTTGACATGGAAATTCATTTTTAAATGTCCTCTTTCTTTTTTCGGGTGGGGGGGTGGGCTACAGTAGCCTATAGCATTGAGCAGCAGTTGTCTGGAGTACAGTACCCTGCTGCTGCAATGACCCATTTTCCCCACAGGGATCATTAAAGTTTCATCTGTCAAGTCTCCAGCAGCAGTGGCGACCGCACTGGTCACCGTGTGTGCTGTCGACCGGTTACCTTGGCAGCGATAGCGGCTGCGGTGATGTGGGAGGAGCCGTGCTGGTGATGGTGGTGGTTGTGCACGTGCCGACCTCTCCTCCTGTCCTCCTCCTCGTCTTCCTCTTCCTCGCACTGGGTGCCGCGCTCCATGGTGTGCGTGTTGCTGTGCGTGTTGATGTGCGTGTTGGCCAGCAGAGGGGAAGGGGAGGGCAGCTGCTCCAGGGCAGTGTGTGTAGATTTAACCCTGACTGTGGCTTCACGCAGCAGGTCAATGGCGTGGGGCAGAGCGGGCAGGATGAACTGAAAACACTCCTGGATGGAAGCAATACAACGCAGACGTTAAACTCTGGAGCATTTTCAGAAACCAAAGACCTCACATTAAAAGGAAAGTGCATGTTGCAGTTACAGTTCACAGCCACGTCTGTGAAAACATCCATTCTTCACACACATCTTCAACCTGGGAGCACGTGAGCACAAATCTGTTCCTGAATTATGACATTAAACTATGGACAGAAAAGTCTTTTCACAAAACATTATCATGTCACAGTGAAGTTGACCTTTGACCTTTTGGATATAAAATGTCATAATTTTATCTTACTGGGCATCTGTGTGAAATATGTGTCATAATTAGCATTTTATTTCTGAAGTTATGGCCAAAAACATGTTTTATGAGGGCTCAGTAACCATGAGTTTTGACCTTAAACCACCAAATTCAAAACAGTTCATTGCTGAGTTAAAGTGGGTGTTAGTGCCAAATTAAAATAAATTCTTTTGAGGTGTTCGCGAGGTATTGCGCTCATGAGACAGATGTGATCACAATGACCTTTGACCGCCAAAGTCTGACCAGTTCATTGTTATATCCCCTATATTATATCTGTTTCGGGACAAGGTACACCTCTGTGAAGGTGAGTGCATGCGCTGTGTACTTGTTGTGGAGGTGATGGCAGTAATGGAGTCCTGGCTATGCAATGATTAAAACATTGTGAGCTTCTGAAACATGTCTTTTATCAGTTACAAAAATATTTCTGATTTTGTGATTCAACAAAGTAATCTAGAGCTAGAGATCCTCTAAGAAACTAAAATGAATAAGTAAGTAAGTTTGTAAGTCAGTAAGTATGTTTGTAAGTTTATAAATACGTAAGTTAGTAAGTGAGTAAGTAAGTAGGTTTGGAAGTAAGTTTTTGAGTAAGTAAGTGAGTAATTAAGTAAGTAAGTAAGTTTATAAGTAAGTGAGTAAGTCAGGTTATAAGTGAGTAATTAAGTAAGTAAGTGAGTAAGTCAGTTTGTAAATCAGTAAGTAATTTAGTGAGTAAGTAAGTAAGTTTATAAGTAAGTGGGTAAGTAAGTAAGTTTGTAAGTCAGTAAGTTTGTAAGTAAGCTAGTGAGTAAGTACGTAAGTGAGTAAGTAAGTAAGTCTGTAAGTGAGTAAATACGTAGGTAAGTAAGTGAGTAAGTAAGTTTGAAAGTAAGTAAGTTAGTAATTAACAGGTAAATGTACATTACATGAAAAAGGATGTATACGACTCTAACTGAGGTGAGAATAAGCAGAGTTAAGTCAAAGAGTCCCACCTGAGAGCCCTTCTTGCTCCCTGGCAGGTTGATGATCAGAGTTTTTCCACGGATACCACACACTGGCCTAGAGACGATGCAGGAGAAAGGAGATTAAAGCACGAGTAGATATATACACACACACACACACACACACACACACACACACACACACACACACACACACACACACACACACACACACACACACACACACACACACACACACACACTGCTGCCCATGCTAATGTAGGCAGCACATCTGACTGACTAACAGTGAACAAGGTACTGAAAATATCACCTGGACAGCATGCCCAGTGGTGTAACGTTGAGTGATCCCATCAGCATGGCCAGAGCCATACCTGGAGCCTCTCGCTCGATCACCTCTCTGGTGGCCTAAAACACAAACAGCACGTCTCAGTTAGCTCATACATTTCAAATACTGATCAAATGAATACTATTTAGTCTCTAATTTTCCTGTTTACTAGGGCTGGGCGATATGAGCTGAAAATGACATTGCAATATTTTAAGGTGATATCTTGATACACTATATATATCTCAATATTTTTCAAATCTCCTAAAAAAAAACACTTCATTATGCTTGAAATGGAAGACAGAATCGAACATCACAATCTATTTCTTTTATTTCATTTTATTTTACTTTTTACCAAATACCTCAAATACCTTAGGAATAACTATTGGTACTCTGAAAAAATATTAACACAATGCCATTTTTGATCAGTAATCATTAGTAATGTAGATATAAGGACTAAATGGGACAATGTAAGCATGAAAAACATATAGAACTGTCTGATAAGTTGAGACAAGTACATCACTTTACTGTACTGCAACCTTTAAAATCAGGGGGGAAAAAACACAATTTCTTTTATATCATGATATAACAATATTCAATATCTTAGGTCGAACTTCACTTGATCTAAGACGATGAAATTATAACTGACTGCACCAAAGTTTACGTTAAGATACTCAAGTGTTAACTGTTTCTTAGTTTATTAGTGATTCTATTTTTTCTCTACTTTAGGAGTATGTGTATGCAACAATTATTATTATCAAATTATTATCTTTTTTTTTTTGTTTTTTGTTTGTTTCATCTCTTAGAAAAAAAACAGGTGTCACTGTTGCCTGAATGAATAATTTTACAACATACACTTCTACTTCTACACTTCTAATTTATTGTTTATTTGATCTTTCCCGCTATAATGTTAAAAAAAAATAAAAATTAAAAAAACATAACAATATTCAATATCTAAGTCAATATATAGTCTTATATCTCCATATGACATAATATCATTATATTACCAAGCCCTACTTTTTTATAAATCATAGTTATAATTATTTGATACTTCTTTGGAATGTGAGTTTTGTTGGAGTTTTGCAGACAGCAGCTGTGTGTATTTGTACCTCAGGTGTGACATCTCGTGGTGCAAAGCCAGTTCCTCCAGTAGTGAGGATGAGATTCAGCTGCTGTTCATCGCACCACTCCAGGAGAGTGTCCTGTACACACGTTAACACACAGTTCACAACTACACCACATATCATCTTTACCTGCAATACTGTGGGCCCAACAGGCAGCTGTGGGCCATAAAGGCAAAGATTTAGGAAGCATGTGAGAAGGGATTGAAGGGTGTAGGATTTGATAAATATTCACTTTCTCCTACTCCTTTTTTGGACACTGAATATGTCAGATGGGTACTCTGGTGTTGTTTTTCTTGCTTATATATATATATTTTGCTTGCCTATTTTTTTTTTGCCATGTTAGAAATAAAGATCTAACTAACTAACTAACTAACTGAATTTGTCATGGTTTTACTGCTTTTGCATGAACACTAACATTCCACTATTATTGCAAATGTGACAATATCCTGAATTTGATGTGGGTCATGTTGGGACATTTCAAATGATGTGGGAGGCTGTGTTTGCATAGTCCAACAAGTCCACCACTAAGAAAAAAAAAAAATAATTAAACCAAATTTTATTCAACAAATGACATTATTGAAGAACATATATATAGGCTTTCTACAATATCTGGAGTGTGTCTGTGGCAGACTGTATGGCTAGGTGCTTGATTTTATACACCTGTGGCAATGAGACTGAATGAAACACCTGAATTCAATGATTATGAGGTGTGGTCCAATACTTCTGTTCATATAGTGTGTGTGTATGTATATATATATATGTGTGTGTGTGTGTGTGTGTGTGTGTGTGTATAAAAACTGAAATAAGAAATATCCCCCTTTCCCTCTCCTCTCTCCCCTCTACTCCCTCCCGCAATCCCCTTCCTACTCATGAGGGCAAAATAATTAAATAACATACATAACTATCAAGTTAAATAACAATTAATGCAGTAATTCAATTTAAAAAGGAAAGAAGAGAGGAAACAAAAAAGGAATCGACTGGTAATACACAAGATCAACCATGTCAACCTGGCCTACCCTAGTCTAACTTTGTAGTGTTTTAAAACAGGAGATACGAGGCTGCTCGTGTTGGTAATATAATTCTGATGCAAAAAGGCACAAGTGGCTTCAGCCACTTCTCCATATTTTGATGTGATAAACGATATGTTATCAGGGACGTAAATCAGAGTATGCTCAGCATCCTGTCAGCAGGAATAATATCTATATCTATTTTCATTAGCCATGTGCAGAGTTTAGTAGGATTATTGTCTTTTTCACAATAAGGGCATAAACTGAAACATTTTGTGCATGAAGACGTAGTCATTCAGTGTTGTGACATCAGGGTCTGGATCTCCAGTATCAAGTGTGTCTTTTATGATAGATCGAAACATCTTTGGGTGCCAGTGGAGAAGTGTGTAAACGTGTCTCACGGACTGTGAGTGATGTGACTGCTGGCGAGACACATACCTTAATTTCATCAATCTCATCTGGAACGATCTTGTAGGCTGCTATGACTCCTCCCAGCCTGCAGGAGGTGACAAAGATACATTAGGTGTAATGTTAGTGCATGTGTGTGTGTGCGCGCGTGTGCGTGTGCGTGTGTGTGTGTGTGTGTACTCACAGTGAGGGATCATGGACCAGGTCCTTCAGGTTGACTCCACTCCTGTCCTCGGCCAAGTTCTTGAAACAGCTGTCACTGACTGAAGAGGAGACGAGTTCAGGTTACAGGACAGAACAATCAAAATCATCACTGACACACTGGGTGTCTACTGAAAGACTGGAACCTCAGTTTTTACTAACGAAACATTTCACACATGTCCACTTAATTTATGTTACTGCCCAGAATTTTAACTGAGGATGTCTGCAGCTCAGTGTCTAATTACTGTTTCAAAGACCTGAAATGTAATTTTCTTAGTTTTCCAAGGGAAATTGGGGACATACGAAAAAAATTGGCACTTGCAAAATATTGTTACACATTAAAAATGAAGAAATTGGCTCTATTTCTTTCAACTCTGCCGTATTTGGAGTGCAGTTAAATGTTGCTGTACAACTGCAAGAAATGTACTGCACTCTGCAAATAAAAAAGTACTAGTTGACAAGGAAATGATCTGAAAAATTAGCTGAGGGGATTACTAGATATAATCAAAATTGAGGGGAAAATGTCCAAAAAAATATATTTATAATTCTCTTGATTATATACTTAAAATTATGTTGGATAAATTTTTTTTTAGCACTTTCTTAAGGTCTTTCACCTTGTTTGTGTTTGTTTGTTTTTACCTTTTTTTCTTTTTTAAATTATTATTTTCAGGTGTTTTTGTTGTAACCTTATATTCATTTGCTGCTTATTTTTGGGCCATTTTTTGTTAAGTTACTCGTTTTCTTGTTCAGTTTCAATTTGTTCAGGTTTCAAGGGTTAATAACGGACTACCCTGAATTTTTTTCTCAAAGTCTTTGCAAGAAAGCAGAGACTTGTGCTTCCTAAAATATATGTATACTTTTTTTTTTTTAAAAAATCTAATCGATATTACAGTGGAGTTCTGAAAAAGCTATCCTACAATTTGCTGATCATAAATCTAACAAGTGCCTGAGCTGACTTCTCACCATGAAACCTAAGCTTTCAAAAAGTGATATTTTAACATATAAGTACTAGAATTAGTTACATTTTAAGAATTCTGATGCAACTGCAGAAGTTTTGCTGGTAATCATTACAGGAAAACACAGCTGATTGTGAAACCTTTGCACACTTTGTTCAAGGGGACAAATATTTAGAAACCGTCCGGGCCTTCAACATTAGTATTGAGGTCAAAGTGAGTATGTTCTTTTCCTCTTTTAACAGGCGAAACCAGAGACACTGGGAAATGGGGATCGTCTCTTCTTCTTTATAGTTTTAAATGTTTGTCGTACCACGTATGCTTTGAGTGGGGACGATTCAGATAAACTTTAATTTAATTTGAATATATGGCTATACATCCCAGTGTTTATATTGTTTTTTTTAAATTGCATACTGCAGTTTGAAATAATATCAAAAATACCAAAGCATGAACATGTTGAGAAAGTAGCTCTTGATGCACTTAAAGAAGGTAGAAGAGTAACAGAACATGCATGAGACATTTTCTGCATTTACACATTAAGAATATAGTCAGTTTGATAACTTGGCAGTGAGTGTGAATAAAGGATTCCACCTAAACCAAACCCTGACATCTTCTCTCATTTGTCATTGACTTTTATCATCAGACAACCATGTTTGCTGCTGCTGCTGCAAATAAATGAATAAATAAAATAAAACAAAATAAAGTAAAATAAAACAAAACAAAACAAAATACACCTAAATAAAATAAATCACATTCAGATCCCCATCTCATCAAATTATTGCAACACATATTGAAAATGCATCAATATGCATTTGTGACAAATTTGTCAGTACAGCATAGCATTGTGACATTTTTGCATGACAATACTGTACCAATACATCGACCCAAGACTTGATTTTCTTATCGGGCATATAAATGATTGATATTACAAATACAAATTTAACTGTAGCCTACAACAATAAAAGTCTGTTCGATTTTTAGTCCACTATATGCACTTTGCAGTGATAAAAATGACCAGAGTGAGATGAACAGACTGGAAACAGACTGTTGCTTACAAAGAGTTACATAATTTGCTGTTGAGTAAAGGTCGGTATCATTATTAAGAGATGTTGTCATATTTAACATCCATTGAATTATTATAGGCCCTATGGAGTTATGATTGGCACTTATTAATCTGCTCCTGTGGAGCTTGAATAAATGTTATTGCAGTACTCAGCAATATCTTTTAAATCGCAATAATACTGTATCGGGACTTAATAATCGTGATAATGTGGTATTGTGGAGCCTCAGGTGATTACCACTTCTAATGTTCAAAAGTAGGGATTTAACAATGAGACTTACTGTATATTATTTTATTATTATATTGGCTTTATTAGTCTGTGCTCTACTGTACTCTACTTTTACTTTTGTAGCACTACTTTTGTAGAAATAGTGAGATCCTCGCTGTGAGACTTGGCACAGTGTGCTGATTTGATAAAACAAAGTCAGCCAAGCTTGCCTCCCTCCTCTCCAAAAACTGAGATTACAACTGTCATCAACAGATATATAATCTCTCATTGATGGATAATAAATCAAAGCCAAATTAGGTAATTGTTGTGCTTTTTGGCTTCATAATAAACTCGAGGCACCTGCATCCTTAAACATATTCACGATTTTAGTACAACACGTTTCCTTCCCAGTCATTTTTCAGGACACACCAAAACTGGATTTGTTTAGGCACATAACTTCTTCTGGGTTTTTCTAAGATTGATTGGCATTTATTTTTCAGAAAAACAGAGGCTCAGCTGTCACACAAATGTAAATTGTACTACCTGAAAGGCACAAACTGGTGCTAACCAGAGCTAATTTGACGCAACGGTAGATGTATAATAAGTCATTTTCTGAAACAGCTAAGCACTGTGCTTTTTCACACATGCTACCTGGAAAGGGACAAATGTTGATGGAGACTATTTTTGGTGGCAGATTAATAATATAATCAATATTTACAGTTACAGAAAAGTATATGTTAATCAAAACAGGTGGGAATTTACAACAGCTACAACCACATATGCACATGCATCCACGCATTCATGCATTCACACACATACAACCTCACAAAAACTCTTCACTCGATAACGATGGGTCCTTTCGACTACAGGTTCATGAATTATTCAAGGATTAAAGGGGACATGTCAAAATAGTGCATGTGTATCAATGTATATTAATAACTAGGTACTGGACCCCAAGATAGCATCTACTGAGTCCTATGAAATTGCTTGCCTGTAGGGGTGTAACGGTACATGTATTTGTAATTAACCGTTTCGGTACATGACGTTTGGTCGGGTACGGACAGGGACACGGGTGAGTTCCCACACGAGCGTTAAAAGTGGCAGAACGGAAGTTTCGCTTGTTTACTCGCCGCCTGCAGCTACAGGTGCAGCCGCTGACTAGCTGATGTCATGACTGAAGCAAATGTTACCGCTAGCGAGAAACCAGAGCTTTAAGACCCTCCCTTATCGTTAAGGCCTCCTGTTTGGGAACACTTCGGCTTCCTTGTTAAATATTGAAACAGACAAAGACAAGTGGAGAAAACAAAGGTAGTGTTCAGCTGAGATCAGGTATGTTTCTGGCAAGAAGACAAACAACAAGCCTTGAGAAATGTATTTTTTATTATATTTATTATTTATTTGAGAATATTTTATTTATTGGTTATATATTTTGTATATTGTTTGCATTACATTACATCAGACAATAAAAAGTGTAACCTGTTGTTTACAAAAGTTCCAAATAAAAAACAAGCAATTTTATGCTTTGCATTTTGTTCCCTTACTGTACCGAAAATGAACCGAACGGTGACCTCAAAACAGAGGTATGTATTGAACCGTGATTTTTGTGTACCGTTACACCCCTACCTGCCTGGCGTATAGGGCAGGGCGATATGGCTTTAAAATAATACATGATACTTTTAAGCTATATCGCCATACATGATATACATCTCTTGAAATCTCTTCTAAAGTACTGTAAAATACTAAAATACAAAATTATTAAATTAAATACAGTTACAAATAAAGCAGCTCCTGCCATAAAATAAAGTTACACAAACTACTGTTTTAGTAAAGCTGAATAAAATACTGTTGTAATGTTAATAAAGTTAAGTATAAAGTTAAGATTATGTAAACAAAATAAATGATATAGCATAATATAAAATGAAAGCCTTTTTTTATCATTAGACGATGTATTGCGTCATAATGGCACATATGCTCAGAAAGTTTCTAACTCCCGGTTTAATTTCGTGGTATGCAGCTGCAGGGGATTTTTTTCACAGCAATATCATAAGTGGCCATTGGGAAATATTGGACGCAAGACCGTGGATTATAGGTAGTATGGATACAGCCATGATGGCGGAGCCTCATTCGTTCCAATGAGAGCTGCTCATTGGTGCATGAAGCAGAAAAAGCTCTTTTTCCGGGTATAGAATTGTATAAAATACCCAGATCTACTGACCCAGCAGCCATGTACGTCCGAGTGGGTAACTTCTGACGGCAGAGCAACTGTCTTCCAGATTGGCACCTTGCTGGCTTGAATGACGATCAAAAAATGTAATCTTGCGGCTTTTGGTGGTTTTTTTAGGCTCACAAAAAAATATTTATTCATTTAAAGATGTCTCTTTTCCAATGTATGTCAATGGGGGAAAGTCTCTCTTGATCTGTGGGCATCACATGACTGACCTGGATGGTGTAATTCCACTTTTGGCCACTATGTAAAATAGCACCTTGTGCACTTCCCGGGGGCTTGCATAAGACTAAGCGGAGCCTCCGTGGTCTGGTGTGTACAACTTTGTGTGCGGATCTGTGTGTTTGTGTGTGCGTGAGTCTTTCTCAAAAGTTTGATTATGTTTGCTGAATACATACAGAAGTTTTTAGGAAGTCTTTTTTTTGGGAAGGGGGCTTTTTGCCTTTAATTTGACAGGAAAGTCGTAGCATATAATGTAATGTAATGACATGCAGCAAAGGGCCGAGGTAGGAATCGAATCTGTGGCCGCTGCAGCAAGGACATAGCCTTTCTACATGGGGCACCCGCTCTACCAAGCGAGCTAGTGGGCGCCCCCACTTGAGTCTTTTATTGAATTTGTTGACAATACTAAAGAACTTCAAAAGCTTTTATTGCTTTTAAAGGGACAGTGTGTCAAATTTAGCTTTTATATGTATTATATATTAGCCGATTGCGACCAGCTGAAACCTCTCCCAGTTAAAATTCCTTAAGTGTTCGTTGTTGAGGTTTTAAACGTGAGTCGAATTATCCGCAGAAGTCTCCTCTTTAAAACAAATGGACCCAAAGGTGATGAAAAACTGTAAAAACGCTGAATAAACAGTTTCACGTTAAAAATCGGTGTTTCTCCTCTGCTGTTGGTGCATCGCAGACGGGCTTCTAGCCCGGCTTATGTGTGCTCAATTATTTTCGCTGATGACTTAATGTGTGCTCGCGGCTCACCGAATTCTGATCCAGACATTCAAGAGCTTTAGCGTCAATCATCCGCAGAGGTCCCATCCTCTCTGGCAAATGAGTCAGGGGATTTACACCAGTAAAAACACTGAATAAAGCAGTTTCACGTTACAAGTATGTGTTTGCTACACACTGTTTGGCATGTCATCGACGCGCCACTCTACGTGCTCACATTTTCCTCTGATAACTTAAGATCCAGAAACTTCAGGTTTTTTTTTTTTACCAGGAGACGAATTATCCGCAGACCTATCTTCCTTTCCAAAACAAACGGGCCCGCAGATTTAAGGAGCAGTGCACCGGATTCATAGGATTTAGTGGCATCTAGCGGTCAGGACTGCAGATTGCAACCAGCTGAAACTAATGCTGCATTCATTTGAAGTCGGATAGTCATAGTTTCCAAGTTGGGAGATCGTTCCTCCGAATTAATTGTATTTGTGTGATTTGAGGTCGTAAAGTGGGAACAACGGGAAAGCTACAAAGAAAATGGGCTGCATTTATATGAAATTAAACTACATTTAAACAAGAGGTTGATAGCTGTTTCCAGTTTATTCATATTTGTATCATTTTATTTTTTATATATTATATATTACATTTTTATATGTTTTTATATTTAATTTAAGTCACTCTACATGGACAGCAGTTAACATTAATACCATATTACACTTTACATCAGGCATGTCAAACCGGGGGCCGGTGTGGCTGCAGGTTTTGTTTCCAACCAAGTAGCAGCACACCAGACTTGACTCATTTAATCAACTGATCTCCGTCTTCAGACAGTTGATTGGTCAAACTGTGTGCTCTTGGTTGGTTGGCACAAAAACCTGCAGCCACACCGGCCCCCCTGTGGACCAGTTTGACATGCCTGCTTTACATGTAACCAAAAATTTACCTTAAATACGCAAATTAATAAAAGATTTTCTTACCATTGACCAAACATTGATTTTTGCCCGCCATGTTTATGCATGTATTACGTCAAGTCGGCGACTCGTGTTATAAAATAACATTATCAGTGTTAGTGTACTCATCTGGCATGCTTCATAGATAGCAACTATTGAAAGTAAATGATAACATCTCAGAACAAAATAACAAAAAATATAACTTTGCACTGTCAATTGCTTACACTGTTTCAATGCTTTCTGCTATTTCTGCTGCCCTGAAACGTCACGCAAATGTCACAAACTTGGAAACTCGGCTATCATCAAAATTTCCCAATTTTCCGCTCGTAATATATCGACTCCAGAAGGCTGCTCGTGTGTTCTTAACTCGTAAATATGATATTTACGAGGAACACATGAAGGCAGCATACTCCCATGTGCTATGCTTGAACTCCCACTTAATATTCCTTCAGTGTTGTTGTTGTTGTTTTTTCACTTGGAGCCAAATTATCTGCAGCGGTCTCTTCCTCTCCAAAAACAGATGGAGCAGATGATTTAAACCAGTAAAAACACTAAATAAAGCACTTTCATATTACTAATCATCGTTTCTCTGATGAGTCTTGTTGTGAGGGTGCTGCTAACTACAGTGGCCAAGGTGAAAACAATTAATACCCCTATCAGTGTTGTGTTTGTCCATTCTAGGCTACCGTAGAAACACGATGGTGCAACACAGCGATCACCATAGACGAGGACTCACTTTGTGGATATAAACAGCTCATTCTAAGGCAACAAAAACCCATTAATTCTTATTTTCACGTGATTATACAGTACAGAGAGCATACTTGTTGTATTATATCCAATTTCTGCCAATACATCCACCTAAATCCTACACACTGGACCTTTGAGCCCTTTTGGACTCTGCTTCCCTCTCTGGTAAAGCTTTGGCTCGTGTATGAAGAATTTCCAAAAGTATATCAGCTAAATTTAGCCCACCTTGTACAGCGTGTATCTTTATCTTGGCTCCTTCTGCCCAATAATCACAGGAGGCAACCCTCATAGCTCTGGCTTCACAGAGTTTTGGAGTACACCATTTTTGATTTTGAGCATGTAAATACAATATTCTATGTATAAGAAAGCAGAATATGCTTGCTGGAGTGGTAAAATAACCGGATTTCTATGTGCTCATGTCAACTCCATATTCCGTATATGATCATAACCAGGACAAGCCTTATAAACGAGTTATTCATGCACATTTAACTGCACTCCCTGGTGCCGAATTTACAATCAGCCTATGAGACTGCAACTAGTGGAACCAACAATTTATATGTGTTTGTTGTCAATATTATTTCATATGTTTATCACCTTTGCTCAATACTTGTCATCTTAAGCCTTTAAAACCTGAGAAAATGTGCCTAGTTACTTTCAAAAACATGCATGGCAGGCAATGGGCAACGAAATTAACCAAAAATTGGCAAAAAAAGTAAAAAGTTACAAAAAATGACCTGTAAATTAGCAAAAAAAAAAAACCCCACAACAATTAAAGTAAAAAACAAAAACAAGCAAGGATATAACCTGAAAAAAGTGATAAGATGAATTAATATTATATATTCTCCAACACACTTTAAATATGTGATTCTAATCATCATAAATATAGTTTTCCCTTTTTCTTTTACAACATGTTTCTAATATTTCTCTCTCCTTTTTGAAAAAATATTTTTTAGGCAGTTTTCTTGTCAAACTTTGCCAATTTCTTGCAATTTTCCCATTGCCTTTCCCCATGTTTCCGAAGAGAATGAACCTTTTAGTTGCATTTTGAAAGTTTTTAATACTTCCGTTTTTAATACATCCTAAAAACCTGGGAATGTCCTAAAAATCCTAGAAATGTCCTAAAATCTGTAAAATATCCTGAAATCCTAGAAAGTTCCTAAAATCCTTGAAATGTCCTAAAATCCTAAACATGTCCTGAGGTCCTTGAAATGTCCTAAAATCCTAGAACTGTGTATGGGGCTGCTGCGAGGTTTCAATACTTGTGAAAGGCAGGTGAATGTCCACCTAGGGTTTCAAAGGGTTAACCCTGCCTTAAGGCACATCTTCTAAACCCCATATTTGACCCTAGACTTGATCTAACTCCTCACTAAAAATGTCTCCCCCATAGCTGGCCAGATGCTTAAAAAAATCACATATTCCCACATGCACAGGACATGCCCGGGTCAGGACCAAGTGTTGACATGTGACAGGAGGTTGTGTCTGTCAGCAGTACGGACAGCAGGGTTAGCTGCTGTTAGCCGAGATGCTAGCTCATCAAAACCACGACAGACTTGCCAGCCAGCTGCTGGAGTGCATCCTCTTAGCATTATTCTCACGTCTCCCCCTGCCTTGGCAAGGAGGCAGCAGGGCTACTGGTGACTGGTGGCTGTCACACGGCTGGATACTGGTCCCAGTCCTCCTCTGCACGACTCACAGGCGAACATCAGCTGAGCTAATTAAGGGAAGCTGCTAAAACAACCAACAGAATTCATTTCGCTTCGGTAGTGCGCCTTGCCTTCTAAGTAGCTTTTAATAGCATCTAAACGCACGATTTATGATTAATAAATGTAGATTTCTGAATTCAGTTAAAAAAAAAAACAGACATCGAGCTCAAATTTAAATGGCCGTCAAAGGAACCATGAAAGAAATGTTAATGGAAAGCACACTGAATAGCGGCCAACGTATCGGATCTGCAAAGGGACATGAATAATGCAGCTGATGTAGGCTCGGTATCGCTACATTGCTACAAAATATAACGCTCGCTTGTGTCAAGGTGGAAACACGCAGCGCGGCTATATCGGAAAAATGCTGGCTTTGCTTTCAAAATAAGACCGCCACTCTCCGTTTGCAACTCGTTGCAGCCACTGCTCGGAGAGGAATACAACTCTTATTTTGGAAATCTTTACCGGTCCCTCTTCTTCCTGCTGTCTAGCTTGACGCTGATTAAAATATCTCACTACAATGTCGAGTAGCTAACACAACCCTTCAGTATAACACCGAACATGACAGCCAGCCTTCACATGAAAATAAATGAACTTCAACACGGAATTCCAAATAACGACGTTACAAAGCAAACACCACATCTATCCGACCTGTCAAAATGCAGGCAGCAAACGGCACAGCAATGACAGTCAACCAAACCGGTTAGCTTAGCACACGGGCTAACGACAGCTAGCTCGAAGACAGCTCGTATCGTGACACAGACGTGCACAGGCAACCGACGGCAAAACGCCACGGAGGTGCACTATTCCGAAGCATTTTGTCGCATTTTATCAAACGGTCTCCTTACCCGTCAGAATGCCCACTCGGGTCTGATGGTCGTGGTTGGTGAGCACCATCCCGTCCGCCGCCATGTTTACAACCTCTGTCTGCACCGAGCCGGCACATACATAGAAACAGTGTGGTGGTGTGCGGGCTGCTGCTGCACCTCTGGAGGACGGCGCTGTGTGTGTGTGAGCGTGCGTGTCCTCTGCTGGAAGTGTCCTCCAACTAAGAAGTGAAGATTTGGAGCTCCCTGAAAATACACTGGGAGAGAATACAGCATCACGACTTGTACTTTGTGAAAACCCTAAATAAGAGTAAGGTAACCTTTGTAAGAAATATGTTAGTGCCTGGTCAGTCATCAGCCAGTGTTCCATTTTGCACCATTATTTTGTCTATTTTGGTAGATTCCAGTCGCAAACTGTCAGCAGGACAAAGAGTCATAACACCAGCAGTAAAATATCTTCATTGGAAGAAAACTTTAATTTCTGTTTATCTTGAAGTGGAGGCAACTTAATCCAGCACACACAGTAACACAGTTACACACACAGTGAACCGGACGGACAGTGGCTGACTCAGGCTGTCTGAGGATCAGGGGCAAAAATTAATAAAAAGGGCACCAGCTGCCAAGGGTGGGGGGAAAATTGCTACAACACTGTATTCTGATATGTTTGTGTGGAAACATTGTATCGATACACAGATGCCAAGTATCGATTTTTTTATTTTATGAATCATAAATATTAAGAATGCATATTAAATCTTTAGTAGCCTACTGGGATAATGTAATCAATGTTTCAGTCTACTTGATATATTTTGCTGCAATAAAAATGACTGAAGTGAGATGAACAGACTGAAAACTTTATCTTATTAGATAAGACACATGTTGACAAAGTTTTACTTTGGGGATATAATTTGCGGTTTTAAAAAAAGGTAATAATTATCACAATATATGTTAGCATTGCTTTTCCTTTGTGTTTTACACAGGAGTTTTGGGTCACTTAAGAATGATGTCAAACAGAACAGCATAAACATGAGCACATGTTAATTATAAATGTGCTTATATCTTTGGGGATGAATAGAAATATTTTAAAAAGTACTAATGGCACAACAGAGTCTTAGGCCAAAACATGTTGGGCTTAAATATTCATTAGGTGGTTGTTAGTGCTGTAAATCTCAAAGGCTGATACAACAAATAATGAATTTGTCTGCAGCACAAACTGTTATTTAAGGGGAATATATAGGGCAGACATGGAATATAATATTTATAACTATGATTTTATAGGTGTTTAATCACCTGAAACTAAGAATTGTAGCGATTTCATTACCTTAAAATGGAGCTTTTTATATCTAAATACCCCCATAGTGACTGAATTTGAGTTGCTATCGCCATAAACTGTAGGCTACATCAAGACCTATGCTTAAGGAAGCAAATTCATCTATATAAGGTGTTCTTATTGTAAGCCAATGGTGTTAGTTGGATTGTCAGTCATCACCTCCACAGTTTGGAAGCCCTAGTCTGAATGTCAAAAATTTCTAGGATGCTATGGAGTTCTCTGTGATCCAAAAATCCCACAGGCCGAGACAGCTGAGGGACAGTATTGTCATACGCCCTGGGAGGAGGAACTACAGTATGTGTCATGTGATGGATGGGTGACAGAATGGCAACCGACAGTAAAATTTAACAAACATCTGTCATTATCATCAATATCAAATATTTATTAATTTTCAAGATGTTATCCATTTATATGACAGAATTTCGTCATTACGCCACTATGTTTTTAGATGACAAAACCACAAAAATGCATTATTTTCCATGTACTATGTGCGAAGTAGATTTTTATTTTTATTTTTTTGAAATATCACATTCTGCAATATGACAGTGATGGACAGTTTATGAGTAGTGTCAAATACTCACACTCATACTGCTCTGCATACAAAATGCGCTTTTCAAAATCAGGCTATGAATTTTTTATACATTAACATAATTTGTTTTTAATCCAAAATCCGTCCTAATGATAAATATCAAATATTCATTAATTTTCAGGATTGTAACTATTTAAATGCCAGGGTTTTGTCATAATGCAACTCTGCTCTCTGCTCTACTCTGGCTCTGACGGCTGTGGGATCAAAAGTTGCAGTTTGAATGGGTTTCAATTGTGCTTTTTTTGCAGTTAACAATATGAACGTAACTATTTTGTTTATGCAGTGTATTTTACAATTACTGTAGGAGCTGAGCTGGAAATTTCAATATTAAACAAAAATACACAATCTTGCCTAAATTTATGCCATATGCATGAGCACAGCCAAAATTATGAAAAAATGAAGAATGAAAAGCACAGAAAATTTGCCAAACAGTCCTTAAAGGATTAAGGAAAAGCTAATAAGTGGAACTTGAGTAAAAATGATTTTGTCAACAATAATACTAATACAAAATCAGATCAGTCTCCACTGTAGATTATCTTTATAGTAGCCACATCTTGTTCTTCCGCAGGTTTGGAGCTTTTCTTCTCCTCATTTCCTGTTGAGAAGAAGCTGGAGTTGACTTGAAGGACCCATTCTGTGATCCTCTGGTTAGTGTAGTACTCATCATCACTGTCCTCCGTCAGCCTCTCCAGACGACCTTTCAATTCAGAGTCTTCAGATTCAGTTTCAATAGCTGAGTCATCGGAGCAGAAATCTCTTTGTTGCCGTGCTTCGCCGAGACTGGCATCATGTTTAACCCTGACTGGCATCATCGTACCACTGTCATTGGCACCAGGATCGCTGGCGTCATTCTTCTTTTGTGGTGGCGGAGGGTCTGCCGGTGCTGGAGTCAACGTTGCAGCTGGTTGACCATCAAAGGTCTGTTTAGTCAGTCTGCTGCTAGTCTCTGAATCCTGGACGGCTGCCTTGTTTCCTGCTGCAACACTGATTTGACTGCATTTGTTAGACTTTTGATTTACTTCCCTGCATTGTGTAAGCAACACATGAAACAGTGTATTTTTTGTCATCAAGTTACCAGTTGGTACATGGCTGCTATATCCTCTCAGTTTTGCTGGCTTCTTTCTGTGTGCTGGTAGAGCATCAATGCGTTCCATTTTGCCGGAGATGTTTCTTGATCGGCTGATAGGCGGTAGAGGCATGCTTGTTGACTGTCTCGGTTTAGACAGACCCATGAGACGTTTTGACTTGGTCAGGACGTGTGCAGTGTCGGCTAATTTTGCAGCAGCTTGGAGATAAATAGATGATTGTGCTTCAATGTCTGCAACAATTGGTATATCCAATCTTCGGACGCTGATCTCCAAAGTTCGATTTCTCCTTTCGGAAACATTAAATCCCCATCGTCCGGACCTTCTGCTCCAGCTTAAATCTGACCAGTCCTGCTTGTTGTGAGCATCTGTGTGTGAACTTTTCATAGTTGTAGCAGCTTGTCGCATCCTCTGTCAGGACAACTGATCCATCTTTGACGCACATGGACCAACTTGACTCTCAGCCTTTCTTTAAACTGCCTGTCCTTTCAAGACCCCGCCCACTCCAGACACACACATACATTAACACACACACACACATACACACACACACACACCAACAGAATCCTGAGGAGTCACTTGATCTGTAACATTACCCTTTATTGGTTACCTGTAAGGACCCAAACTCTTTCACAGTTGATGCATCACCGACACACAATCACACAAAGGAGAACAAGTCTTGAACCCTTCGTGGAAATTGCTGATGTCTATGCACAGGTTGATCTTTGACTGCAAGATGAAGTTGATTCACTGGAACTGTCATTGCTAGCAGGGAGGTCAGAGGTGCAATCCCCTTTCCCATCTGACCCCAACTCCTCCTGATGCTCTATCGTGAAGTCACATGAATTTACTTGTGATTTTCAAATAAATTATCTTCTCCTTTATCTTAAAAAGGACAAATTCATTTTGGGGATTCGCTTCTAAGCTGTCTTTGAAGATATTGATATCAGTTTCATTTCTGTGTTCGTGATGGAGTTGATCTTTTTGTCAGAAGTGAAGTTTCCATACAAATTAAGCACACATTTTAATGGAATTACCTGAATCAGCCTTCACTGTCTTCAGCAAAACTGTTGGTCCTGTTCCCCAGACAGATTGTCTTTACTCCCTAAATACACACCACTCACCAAACGTGTGAAGCCTACAGTGAGGACAAGGGAGCAGACTCTGTTTTATAGCACCAGTTTAAACATAGATTGGAGTTTGTTTGCCACCCAGGCCACCCTGGACTCCCACACAGACATTGATTTGTACACCTCCTCTGTTCTGGACTACATCAACACCAACAATGGCGGTGTAATCACCTTAAAAAGGATTACAACCAGCATGTCATATCACTTTAACATCAGATGACACTCAGGCCTACAGTTCATCCAGGGTTAACCTGAAGTGGTGCATCAAAAGAGCCTTAAACATAAAAACGCTAAAGCCAAGTGCACACTGTACAATTTTAGCCCATTCTTTACCCAACTCTTGAGACACATGACTCATTTTAGAGTCGGACCGAATTTCAGCCTTGTTGGGCATTGTGTGCTGTGCAGTGTACAGGGGGAACAAGGACCAATCATCTGCTCCAGAACGGCTGTCAAATAGTTGGATGAAATTCTGACATGTCAAAATTGTGCTCTCACGCAATTGAAGCAGAGGTACGAGCCCATTCCTCAACGTCAATGCTTTTTTTTCGCTCTGTGACTGCGCAGAATGGCGAACAGAGCATCTGAAAATACCATGGCAACATGATGCTGGATGGAAAATATGGAGGTCAGGTTGGTCAAGCTGTGGCAAACAGCATGCATGTCTTGCTAACAGTAGCTAATAAATTAAAAACAGTTAAAGTAGCTAGCTTGCCTCCAGTTCTCTCTGCCAAACGGACAAGATATACTTTCCACATCTTGCAAGCCATCTGCAAGTCCATATGAGCCAGCGGCTTTTTTTCTTGGAGGTTTCAAAACACATCTGATGATTTAGTTGTAGAGTATGAGTTGAAATTAAGGACAACATTTCTGAATTGTACATTGTATGCCAAGCTTAAGGAATGAGGAGCATTTCACAACGAGTCACTGCTGGGGAGCTGACGGAGGTCCTGGCCTGTCACTGCCCCAGCAGCTGTCCCCTCATACTTTAAAACCACCTCCATGGTGCTGGTACCTAACCACTCCTCCAGAAGCGCCTAGATTGAAAAGTGGCTGATGGTATGCCACTACTGGTTCAGCAGCATAGCGGTCCATCTCTGGCATAAGGTAATTCCTCAACAGGATAAGCAGAGTGTTATGCCATTTCCTGGGGTGGTACGCCATTGTTTTTCACCAGCACATACAGTTTACAAACAGCAGGTGCTGCAGGCCATCTCAGCAGGACCACCCTATGATGCTGTACTGTAAATGTATATATTTTTGTCTTTATTGACAGTGTAGCACAACATAGTGCCATAAATAAAGGAATGTATGGATTTTTTACTAATATAATAACTAATATTAGAGCCAGCCTTAGATTACATGTTTATTGTTAATCTAGCTACTGTAGCCAGTCTGACTAATCAATAACAGAAAGTGAGAACATGATAACAGTTTGCATCATATTAAATGCCAAGTTGTGGCATATTAACCAAACATCTATCTATCTATCTATCTATTTTTTTTATTTCATCAGATTGTAGATTCCCTGTTGAGGCAAATTTGTGATATTTGGCTTTACAAATAAAACTGACTTGTCCAAACTGGCCCTGCAGTCCTCTGCACATCTCCCAGTTAAAGCCTCCTGTAAAATATTCACAACTTAGGGTATCTGATCTGGCATGGTGGATATATAGGACAATATCGTTGGAGCAGGAAATGACTGGTGTGTACTGCAAACCTAAACCTGAGGTTTCAGTTTCAAGTCACGTTCTTAAGAGCTCCTTAGTGACTCCATCTAAATCCACTTCCTGGTCATTTAATTAAAGCTGCTCAAATGGGGAAAGGGAGGAAAGGATTATTTAATGAATGGCACAGACACTGTGCACTTCAGGTGCAGTATATATAGATTGGGATGAATGAAAAAAATAAATAAATATAGTTCTGGCAAGAAGCCTAAGGATGTCTCTATCTGAATCTATCAAATGTTAGCTGATAATACATCACTGTCAGCCTAAACCCCCAAACAGGCTTTGCAGCTGCATGGTGGACATTTTTTGTGATCAAATTATTTCACTTAAAACTTGGGAAAATCCAATTTAATTGTATACAGATGTTTATATACAATGCGTTTTATTATTTTGGTTATACTGTAATTCTATTCAGTTCTATTTTTATTATTTTGGACTGAGTAATCTTTTTTTTCTACCAAATGTTTGTGTTGTTTTATACATATAACAATGAAACAAATTCATTGTTATATGTATTTATTTTTATATTTTTTTGTTTATTTTATTAAGTGGATTTTATTTTCAGATTATAAAACATTGCCATTTTTTACCTTAAATTATTTATAGATTTGTTTCATTTAGTTGCATCTATTTATTTTTTCTTATTTCTTATTATTTATTGTATGATGTTACTTTTTTCAGATTTCTATTATATTACACTGACTTTTGCACTTTTTTACAATGTGTTATACGAGGATAATGTTCTTTTTCTTCTTAATAAATTGATGCATTTTGTTAACATATTCTACATACTATAATGTCATAATTTTTTTGCAAAGATATTTCTTAGTGTGACTGTTAAAGGGTTAAATGTTCTGAAATACACTGCACACCCAAGATGACTGCCATTCAGCGAAGATAATATCTCGCCCTTCAGTTTGTTTAGACATGGACGTCACCAAACATGTTAACGCTGCACGCAACAATGTGTCTGAGACAGGCGTCAGCTCTAGAGTTGCACTGGATGTATTATGAGCTGTGTGTTTGGGTCTGTGACACTGTACACCACCTGCACGGGCCGGCCGGCCTGCTGGCCACAGTGAGCTCACTTCTTCCACTGACAGCCGGTGACGGGTGTGTATGTTTGTGTGACAGGACGGCGCTTCAAAAACCTGGCATTTAATGGATAAAAATTCTGAAAACTAATAAATATTTGTATATTTTTATTAGGATTGATGCTGGTTAAAAACATAAACTCAATTAAAGTAGAAAATCATACGAATGTACAATATTTTCTATGGCCTGATTTTGAAAAGTGCTCTATGTGAGTATGAGTGAGAGTGTGTGACACTGACAAAAAAAAAATGTATAAAAATCAATGTTCTCCATTGACATATCCTTAGCTGTGATTATCTTTTTTTTGTTGTAGTTTTGTTCATTTTAAAACATAACACCATGACAAAAACCTAACTAATTCTATAATTTATATGATTTTACCACATCAAATTATTGTCAGATTATTTTTCCTGTATACACAGTTTTAATATACAGTTGATTACAGTCATAGTAATATACAGTTGATTACAGTCATGGTCACATCACTGTACATTAAGGAGTAATTTGAACTAAATGAAATCTCCAGAGTTTATTCAAGGTCAAAGTCAAGGCAAACCAAGGCCTGCAGACTTCAATGTAATACTAGAGTCCATCACTGGAGGGTAGTATTGCAATGATATACAGTGCAAAGGCATGTTTGCTGCAGTACAGCAACACACCCCAAATTCTTGTCTCTGTGTACAGAAAAACTTGACCAGAATATTTGACATATTGTTGAGGCGTTTCCTTTGCTTTCAATTTGACAAGAAAAGCTGTCAAGAGTCATAGTGTTAAACTAAATAACAATACCTCAAAACAACTGCAGTTGCAGTATGTCTTTGTGTGTTTTTATAGGCTTTACAGACTATGACTTTTTATTAATATTTTGATAATTTATTTTTCTTTTCATCCTACTTGCATTATGTCTAAATTATGTCACATATGTCAAGTCAGCTTGTAAATCAGAGCCTAATATTCACATTAGTGGGTGCTCCTTTTTCACTTTCACCCCTTCTCAAAAAGTGTGATAACACGGATCAAACTAATCCGCCTAATCTTCGAGTTACAACAGTGATAAAGGGTGAAGAATCTTATTCAGCAGATACAGCTATATAAACTCCACTATCTGCAGCAGTAATGACAGAAGTAGCCAGCTGTTGTGTTGCTCATCTGCAGTGAAATTTTGTTTCCTTAACTGGGTCAGCTCAGTTACGGCCCCACTGCGCACGCGCAGCTTGTAGGCTGCCTGTCAATGCCATAGCAACCAAAGCAGACATCAACCATCAACATGGTGAGTGCGTGTATCCTCGCTTCATCTTCTATTTCGTGTTTGTAGCGACATTTTACAGCCCTAACTGTTGTCACCTTTCCGCACATGCACTGGCTCCGTGTCTGAGAGCTAATAGTTGACCTTACATGCGACATTGTTGTCGCTGTTGGCTAATATGAGCTAACTTTAATTAGCTAGTTAGCTAACGCTAACCCTAAATGTCAATTGACCTAGCGTTGAATGGCAGGCTAACGTGTGAATGTCCGTGTCTGATGGCTGCTCGCTCAGAATGAGCTGTCCAGCTGCCAGGTTCTTCAATTTAAAATTAAAATGATGACAGTGTATGTTTTAAGCCTACAGCTTAGTTTTAAGTGTGTTTACTGTAGTGTAGAGCTGTTGCTAGCTTGTCTTCATTACCCATCTGCTATTTTGTCAACACAAAACAATGTCGCCTCTCCCCTGCCTGTCTGTTATTGAATATTATGTAATGTCTCCAGGCCAAAGCAACGACTGTGAAAGAAGCACTGGCCAAATGGGTGAGTGGAATACAAACACAGCTGAAAACACAGAGAGAATACAGTAATACACTGCAGAGTAATACAGTGATTTATTAATAATGATGCAAGAATGTAGAATAAGTGACTGAATATATATATATATATATATATACACACACACACATATAAACACTATTTGAAACACACATTTACAAAGTGCTTTAGGGATGTTCTGATCAAGGTTTTTGCCAATGATCCCAATCTGAGTCATTTGAAATTTAGTATCTGGTATCGAGTTTACCTGGATTATACAGCTGCGCAATGCACACTTCAAGAAAGTTATTAGAATCAATATAGTACATATGCTTGATAGCTTAATCCTTAGGGACTGTTTGGTGCATTTTATGCACATTAGTATTATAATAAATCTAGTTTAGGAAAAATGAACAACAAAAATTTCAATTCCACTTAAAGTGGTGAAGCAGCTTAAGTTGAACATGCAAAAAAAAAAAAAGAAATCAGTTTCTACTTATTGGAGCAGCAGCTTTACAATAAAAGCTGAATATCGGCCACAAATCGTGCTCTCAGTTTACCACACCTGTGTAACGGCGTAAACAAAGGATCGGGAGGAGCGCATGCTCAAAATAACAAATCACAGTCATTTAAAAAATGCCTTGATCTGGCCGATGGTGATACTTAAGATCTGACCAGGACATCTCTACTTTAAACACACATAAAAATATAAATAAATGAAGTCAAATAAATCACAATAGTTAACTTTGATAACTTGTCTGCAATGAGAAGATTTTCACTTTAGATGTCATTTGCTGCAAAAAGTGGATTTTGATTACCTTTTTTGTTAAAGCTGTCCTATTTGCCCAGAAATCCCGAGAACACATTTTTATGCCAGAAACATGTGAAAATGGAATCATATATGGTTAATAAATATGGTTTTATGTAATCAACTTTGATAACTCGTCTCTAATGAGAGGATTTTACTTTAGATGTAATTTCTGGCAAAAAGAAGATGTTTGTGTACTTTTTTTTTTTTTAAAAGGCTCTCTTATTTACCCAGAAACCCTTAGAAACGCATTTTTTATGTCAGAAACGTGAAAATAGATCAGTATGAAAGAAAACATGGTTCTAGTTAGACAAAACAAAAACAAAGACATAAGACATGAAGGTCATGTATCAAAGGGCTTGTATGGGATGGACAGGATCTTGTAGTTATTTCTGAATTCTATAGGAAGCTAATGGATTCAGGAATGGGTGAGATGTGTGGCCGACAGTGGTGTAGATGCATGATTGTTGTTGGGTTTCTTGTATTTACATCTTGTCATCTCTCTCTCTCTCTCTCTCTCTCATGTGTGTTTGTGTGTGTGTGCAGGAGGAGAAGTCAGGGGAGAAAGTGAGTGAGTCTAAAGCCATAAAACTGTACGGTCAGGTTCCTCCTATAGAGAAGATGGACGCCTCTCTCTCCACACTCACCAACTGCGAGTGAGTCCTGTTCCAATACCACTGCTTATTCCAACAAATTATACATACCGTAAATCTTCAATTAATAGCCCGGGCAATTATTTGCTAAAATCATTGCACTGAACAGACTTATATTTTGGACAAATATCTATATGGGACAGGCTTTTAATTACTTTAACACAGAAGTGTTGCCCAGCAAAGATGGAAATACTATGAAATTATATATTTAATCCTTTGGTTTTTTCCAAAATATGAAAAGACGGTAATGAGCAAAAAAATGACAAGTCAGCACAAAACGTGTGAAAAATACAACAAAAAACCCAGAAAATTTGCCGAATACCCTAACCCTAAACAAACATAATAAATAAATAAATAAATAAATAATTAAATAATTAATTTAAAAAAATGAGAAAGTAAAATATAATTAATTAAGTAAAATAAAATTAATTATGCGATATGCGATTGAACAAAATGTAATGAAGTATTCATTTGAGTATGTGAGATATTGGCTGATACTTTAATAGTTATGCAGCTGTTTCTGACAAAAACTTAAAAACTACATATGAGAGATTATTCCAAAAGATCACTGACTTTCAAGGGCACATCACTAAGCAGCTAATGCAGTGATTGTGTTTACTCACCAATAATATGTTATTGCACTGTATTTTCCACAGGAAGCTGTCTCTGTCCTCAAACTGCATTGAAAAAATAACCAATCTCAATGGCCTGAGTGAGTACTGACTGCACACATACACACACACACACACGCACACACACACACACACACACACACACACACACACACACACACACACACACACTTTTCATTGATGGAAATCTTCTGTTGTAATTTAATTTTTTATTTTTATTGTGTTTTTTTCCAGAGAACTTGAGGATATTATCATTAGGAAGAAATAATATAAAGGGCCTGAATGGGCTGGTAAGTTACATATTAAACAGGATTAACAGTAATTAGTGTTTTATTATTTCTCTCACCTCCTTCCATCTTGATTTCTGTGTTTTTCTTTCTTTCTTGACACAGTTTTTATCATTTCCTTTTTTTCTTTTTTCTCTTTTTTATTTTTACAGAAAATGAGTTTCAGAAGTAGTTAAGCATGCTTAATATATACTTTGAACATGCATTATTTTGCATTTGTGTGTGTGCAGGAGGCGGTAGGGGACACGTTAGAAGAGTTGTGGATCTCCTATAACTTGATAGAGAAACTGAAGGGAATTCAATTCATGAAGAACCTCAGAGTCCTGTACATGTCCAACAACCTGGTCAAAGAGTGGGGTAAGCCACATTCATCAATATTATCAACACATACTGAAACATAAAACTGCTCAGTAGATTGCAGAATTACTGTTTGTTGATTTGTGGGCTTAGGGATCTGTTTAAAAAAACCAAAAAAACTCTTCCTCTTGCCGAACATAGTTTGCTTTATTGAAGAGGATAGATATGTTAGCAGATTTTTTAAAAATCATGTACTCATTTTAAATTTCTCATCAAAACTGAGTTGTCAAATGATATTAAAAGTTCAGTTAGAGGAGTACCTCACCCCCAAATTACCATTTGCACATCAGTTACTCACCTCATGATAAAGTCTTGAAGAAAATATTTTTTCCATGCCCCCACAATGAACGGAGAATCCAAAACCAAAGACAGTTCTTTATAATTTGAAGTCACAGGGGTCAGCATTCAATAACAGAAAAAAATGACCTTTTTAATACCTTTACATAAATGCTCTCACAGCATGAACAATATAATCCAAGACTCATTTATCCAGTCATATTCTCAGCCCTGTCTGTTTGTTGTTTTCAAACAGACAGTTCTTTCCAAGGGAATTTAGTATTTTTTTAGTATTTAGTTTTAGTATATTTTAGTATTTCTTTAATCTGCTGTTTGTGTATTTGTTGGTTGGTGTTGAGGTCCTCAATGTGGCATTCTGCAGTCACTTTAGTATGATGTCTTCTCTGTGTTGTGCAGGAGAGTTTGTGAGGCTAGCTGACCTGCCGTGCCTGGCAGACCTGGTGTTTGTTGGGAATCCTCTGGAGGAGAAGCACTCAGATGAAGGAACCTGGATGGATGAAGCCTGTAAAAGACTGCCTAATCTGAAGAAACTAGATGGTAAGAGTGTCTCAGAAGAAATTTGTTTAAGAACCATGACCTATATTATATATTCCTGCTGCTATTGACATCCCTCATTGCTCTGTGCACAAAATGCTTTTTCCAAAATATTATAAATTAATATGATTTTCTACTTTTATTGTTTTAATTAAAAAAAAAACAAACATCAGTCATAATTAAAAATGCATTTGAGAATTTTAACCCTTTTTTTTAAATCATGATGCTGTTATGTTTTCAGAAGTTAAACAAAATACACAAAAAAATATTATTTTAAATATATCTCATAAAAAGCAGTTTGTTTTTAAGAAAAAATGATCACATATGGGATATGTCAGTGTTTTGCAGCAACATTATAGTGTTATTAGTGCTATTATACATTATAGTGTTTCCACCGCATATTTTAGACTTGTTGTAGGAGCTGAGCTGGAAATACCAAGATTAAACAAAAATCTTGCCAAAAATGTATACCATATGCATGAACACCGCCAAGATTTTAAAAAAGAAAATGAAGACTGAAAAGCGTCAAACAGCCCTTAAGGGTTAGAAGCAGTTTTGAAAAGGTGGGTTCTGATGAGTGAACGGAGAGAAGTTGGCGCAGTCCCAGAAATGTGAAACTAATGAAAAAACTTAACCAATGACAAAAAATTCCAATTTTCTCCATTATTAGTACTAAATTACACATTTCCTCTCAGGACACTATGTGAGACAATAATTTGGTTACATGATTGGAGATCTCTTTTCCTTTTGTTTCCAGGAACTCCGGTCATTAAACAGGAAGAGGATGAGGGAGATGGAGAGAGCTGAGGAGAGTGACCATCTGCAAAACTACAATCCCCTCCTACTGAGAGTCTTCCCTTTTTTAAGTTTTGTAAGGTTTGTCATTGGACTTTTCCTTATATAAAATGATTTCTACAGCAGCACAGACTTTTTTATAGATGAACAAACACATCATAACCAATACACAAAGAGATGTGTTCGTTTTAGAATTAAAAAAGTCTGTTAAAATGTAAATACTCCAGGCCTTGTGGGCTCAGGACAACAAAAAAAAAAAAGGTTTTGATGAGACCTTAAACTGTAAGGGATATACTTGATTAATACATTTCCTTGATTTTTTTACCGACAAAATATGAATGATAGTAACACTAATACTAGTTGTTCTGGTTAACCCTTTGATACCTGAGCAAATTGGCTTGATTTCTCTACAAAACATGGGAAGAATGCAATGAGCAACTTCAGAAGAAACGACCCAAAAATTTGCAACTAATTAGTAAAAAAGTACAAGAAAACTACCTAAAAATTAGAAAAAAAGGAATGTTAAAAAAAACACCAAAAAAACATAAGGAAATCTGAAAAAGATGCTTAAAATATAAATATAATTCTGTAGCATAATTTAAAATATATAATTCTGATTATTATAAAAACAGTTTTCTAGACTTATTTCCATAGCTTTTTAAAAAATAATCGCCCTCTTTAAATATTAGTAATAATAATAATACATTTTATTTGTAGGTGCCTTTCAGACCACTAAAGGTCACCTTACAAGTCAGAGTTAAACAATATTGTAACAACATATTAAGAAAAATAACAAGACAAATTTACAGTGTAAAAAATCATTATGTTTTATTATGTTTGGTTTAGTGTGAGCGAAAAGAGCTGAATAAAAATCAAACTGAATATGCAAGTTAAAAACGATGCGTTGATCCCCCCCCACACACACACACGTTTCAAAAGAATTCAAACCAATTTGTTCAGGGTTCAGAGGATCAATCACTTGTGAAACGTCCCTGAACGCAGCACAAGAAAAGTGATGTGCATCCAGGTTTTAAAGGGTATACTGGAGATTCACTGTTGGAATTTTGTATTATTTGTGGGTCCAAAACATTTAACATTTAAATGTACGATGTGTTTTTTAGATTGTATTTGACTTTATGTGCCTCTATGTTACAGAAACAAACACTAAAGCACAGTGTAGCACACACACACTAGTGGGCAGAAACATTCGTGTGGACCTGATGTGATTAGGTGATTCTGTTATCTCCATGCTAATAGACCGGCGTCAGCCTAATGGAAGTCAACTGTAAATGTACCTGACACTGTTCTCCCATACATATGGTCAAATAAAGCTAAATATTAGCTGGACTATGCTACATGTACATGACACTGGACTAAGCAATAGAACAACAGTCAGGAAAAATTATACACTTTAGTGTCAAGCACAAATAAAAAACAGCTGAATCCTGCTGTGGTACTGAAGCAGCACGCTGTTTTCCTAGTTGTTATCAACATTCAGGAATCCACTGACACTCTGACTGCTCAGATAGAAAGCAGGAGTAGACTTTGAAAAGACAGTTAAAGGGATAGTTACTTTTTTTTTTTTAAATTAGCACGCCGCCAGTTTGGAGAAGCAGGCTGGAGTCTGACACTGAAGCTAAGCAATGCACTGCTGTGGACGTGTTAGTAACAAAACGTATTTTAGCCACCTAAAAAAAGTCTCACCAAAAAACATTGATATCAGTTTAAGTGGACACTATATTAAGAATATTTTCACTGCTTCACCTTGATTCTAATTGGAAAATGACGCTGCTATATAGCTCTCTTCAAAGCCAGACTCCTTTAAGAAAAACTGTGATTTAACATCGGTGAACATTGGAGCTGCTGGTGTACAGCTGCTTTATTCAGTTAGTTTGTTTGTTTTATTCTGTAATTTTGATATTTAAAAGCGTTGGTTTAGATTCACCAAAGTCACATAATAACACAAACTACCTAACTGATCAAAGCAGCTGTAGACCAGCAGCCTCCATGTTTAGCAAGCTAAAATTACGAGAGCATAGATGGGCAACTGAAGCTTTTAATGGCTTCCCCTGCTGAAACAGGCTGTCTGACAGAAAGTTAGAGCAGTGAAAATACTCTCAATATAATGTACACTTAAAGTGATATTGATTTTTTATTTTGTTTTATGTGGGACTTTTTTTAAGGTGGCTAAAATGCATTTTGTTGCTGGCCCCCATCCACAGCAGTACATAGTTCAGCTTCAGTGTTAGACTCCAGCCTGCTTCTCCAAACGGGGGGCCTGCAGACTGACATCTACTGTGTTTAATACACTAACTGTAAATAAGTACCTCATACAACCCCACTTAAAAAAAACTGAACTATCCCTTTAAGTTAGAATTGACTCTCGTTCTCATGGAACATGAAGGAACCATCTCCAGCGACCCTGCAGCAGCCTGTTGGGCAGGACTGTGGAGCTCACATAGCTGAGAGAAAACACGACCAAAATCCAGCTCTGTTTAGCACTGTGTTAGAGGTGATGTAGTATGTCTAAACTTTGAACTTTTTAAAGGGCACAGACTAGCCTACTGTATTTTACTGTCAGTGGATCCATTGATTCCACATTGATCCTGTTCTTGAGTTTGTGATACCAAGCTTAATGCATGTCCTGTTTAATACATTACACATTGTCTGTGTGAAATGATTTTCATGTTTTAAATTATTCTAGGCATGTTTGTACCTACGATTGAGGTGCTTATGGTTTCTTTTTAAATTATTTTGATATTTTAAATAAATACTGTTGAAGTATATCAATTAAACCTTGTCGCTTGAAGTATAACATTAATTGTGGTAATTTATGATAATGCAACATGGAATAATTTAGGGACTGCACTTAATTTTTCACAGTATGTTTTTCAGCTGTATTTAACAAAAAACATGTACAAAATACATAATTTAAAGAAGAACACAAACATATAATAATAATATTAATACTACTGTCAATAATAATTATAATAATCATTTTTATTATAATTTTTGGTCTAATTTAAATTCTCATGATTTTAATAACTGTAATATCACTCATTATTTAACCCTTAAAGATATAATCTATTGCTATGATGATACAAGTAACACATATATAATACATAAAATAAAACAATAATATTATTTTTTATTATTATTATTATTATTATTTTATTGGGGAAATTCTTTATCCATAAACATAAATGTTTAGGTTTACAACTAAAAGACGTTAAAAGATCTAGCAGGATTTAGGATCAGCTAAAATAAAGTTACCTTGTACCTTGTATCTTTCAATAGATTTTAACTCAGTGGCTCTCCTCTCTTGCTCTTACAAACAACAAAAGAAGCAAGACAAGAGATTTTTATACAAAATTTACAAAAACTCGTTTGGCGAAAGCCCTGATTTGATACTAATATGATTATTTTTATTTTTTGGTACGTGAATGTTTGTAACACAGGTCTGAGTTGGAGCGACTCGGAGCGCACCAATGAAAAGAAAGCCCAGCCTACTTCTTTGAGAGTCGCATTCATGATTGGCCAATATAGCTATCAATCACAACTTCTTCCTTTCGCTTCCCTGGCAACGGCCTCGCACCCGGAAGTTATTGTTTTCGCCGCGAAATACCAACAGCATAACTTAAAAGAGGCAAAAATGTCGTTAAAAATGTCGTTAAACGTTACTTTCTGTCGGTCTGTTGGACTTCGCGTGATATACGAGTGGACAGAGAGTTATGTCATGTGTGTGTAGTGTGTGGTGTGTGTCATGCAGCGGAAAAAAGCGGCTGTGAGCGTGGAGGTGAAGCAGGTGATCGCAGCTCTGTGCAGACTGCTGACCGCCACCGGCCTTCATCCTGTCCCCGCACCGGACACCTTCAGACGGGCTAAATTCGGTGCTGGACTCGAAGTGGTACGTTATCATCTGTGTTCACTGTCAGGGCTGGAATGGAGCTACATGTTGTCGAAATGTGCATTTATGTTCTGTTTTGAGGTACTTTTATTGTAGTTTTTAATATTGTACCAGGTATTTGAAAGCTTACGTTAGTAGTTGCTGGATTTTACATAAAGGAGATATGATCATAGAAATGTATGATTAAATAAAGGGGTCGAGCGATATTGTTTTTCAGGGCTGATACTAATACAGATTATTAGTAGGTTATGAAACCGATTACTTATATTTGGAACCGATATGCATTAACGATAAAAAATGAAAATCTTTCTGTCAATCTTAAGAATTTGGAATATACCAAACTCCAGCACAAAACTTTGTTTAAATGCCTTTAGCAAATGTATAATCAAAATGAAACTTGAAATACAGCAAGTTTCTTGGAACTCAAGTCAAGTAAAAATTTAAATAAAAACTGAATAAATAAGAATAGCTCCCTGAGGCTTTACAAAGTAAAAGTTCCTCCCATGCTGACACTGTCTTCACATTTTTTGATTAATTAATTTTATTAGTGATCGTTAAAATAAAATGCCAATACAGATAATAGGCAAATTGCCAAATATCGGCCCCCATAATTGGCCTGGCTGATAATCTGCCGAACCCGAATTAAATTTGATTGATTTCCAATAATGCCAGTAGGATCATATCAATTTTGATCACATGTAAAGTGTAATATGGTGTAAACGTTAACTGCTATCCATGTAGAGTGACCTAGATTAGATATGAGTATATTTTAAAATATATAATAAAATATATAAAAACTAGAATAATATATAAAATTATAAATAAACAAACAGCGATCGACCTCTTATTTAAACTGTCTTAGCATTAAAATGTGAAATGTCTTCTTTGTAGCTTCCATGTTGTACCCACTTTACGAGCTCAACGCTCATGAACACAACGAAGTTGGAAGAACGACTTCCCAACTCAGAAACTACGACCCTCTGACATCACATGAATGCAGCAATGGGCCAAATTAAATGGCCCATTCCTAAAATGGAAAATTTGAAAAGGAAATAGAAAAAAATATCTCAGTGTGCTGCACATGTTGATATACTGTACATATAGTTTTTGATTTCTTTTGTTTCCCAGGAGGATCAGTTTTGGCAGCTGCTGGCCGATATCCTTCAGCTGTCCGGCATTGTTTCCTGTGAAGCGAGTGCACAGCCAGGAGGAGGTAAGTCACAGCGTTTATCCACATAGAGCTGTTCATGACTTTTAATGCAACTTGTCCAACAAGCTACTGATTTGCTTTTTTTACCTTCATGATTTAAAAACATCCCATGAGACAAAACCTGTCAATTCCTAAATACCATCAGTTCTTTGTCATTACACATTATCCCTTTAGAACCTGGAACAACATCAGTTTTGTTGTGCTGCATTCAGGTGCCTTTCACAAGCTGTTTGGATTTTTTAAACCTGAGCAAATTGATTTAGAAAACATGGGGAAAATTATAAAATTATCCAGAAGATAGAGAAAAATATCTAAAAAAAAATATTTATAATTAGGATTTAATATATAAAATATCCGACTCCGGATAAGCGGAAGAAAATGGATGGATGGATGGATATTTAAAATTATGGTACAGAAGGGGTGCACAGTAGCTCAGTGGATAGAGCCCCATGTGCAAAGGCAATGTCCTCGCCACAACACCCGCGTATTCGCCTCCAGCTCATGGCCCTTTGCTGCACTTTTTCAAGTGATTTTCTTGTTTGTTTATGACTTTTCTCCTATGTTGTGATTTTTTTTTTTGCCCATCGCCTGCACAATCATATACGTTCTTGAATTAGACTGAATTTTAACATTGGCTCTTTATAGCACTAAACAGAACAAAAATCAGTTTGTGCGGCTGTTTGCACACAACTGGACCAAACTGATGGATGTGTCTTGATGGGGTGAAAGTAGTTAAGTGAACTTGATGAGTGACTGCGTGTGTTTTCTGTGTCTGTGTGCAGCCTCAGAGTGCAGGAAGCTGGTGGCTGCAGGCCTCTGGCAGACAGGATACCATGCTGACTGGATGTATTGGACGGATGGAGGAGAAGGAAGGGAGGGAGGGAGATCCTCCAGCAGAGACCTCCTGCTGGCTCTGGGCTGGCTGCTTGCTGAAGGACAGCTGGAGAAACTGCTGTCACAGAGAGTCCAGCAACTGGACAGAACACTGCTCACACCCACACCAGTAAGAACCACTGATACACTTCCATATCATACAGGTAAAGCTAGTTCTGTATATGTATTTGTTTACTTTTACATCTCTAATCTCTCTCTCCCTCTCCGTTAGGTGAACCCTCAGCTTTCCAGTGAGCTCCAGTTAGACCCGGCATGTCTGAGGAAACTTCAGTGGCTCGTTGGTTGTCTGAGACACCAGGGCCGGACTTTGCTGTCCATGCAAGAGGAGCGAACCCGCTTACTCCATGTTGTGAGAAAATCCCCTCTTTTCCAACTTTTCCACATGCTGCCATTCTGTATTTGTCATTTGCTGCAAGAAAAACTAGAATTACTTCCATGCGGTTGTAAGCCTCTGTGCACTTACAGTTACAGCTGCACTTATAGTTTACAGTAAGTGCAACTTGATTGCAAAAACATAGAAAACATGGATGCTTCACACACGTCTTTCCACTCAACAGCACAAAAAATCTGTTCATAGCATTTAACTGAGAGGGATCAATGGCCAGAAATGGCTGTTTGGTTACTGTTTAATGTTAGTCTGCATTAAATCAGAAAATGTTTTTAAATCTTAATTGGATTGAGCTTTAAGTCTAACCAAGAAATCAATAATTTTCTCAGGTTTTCTCTGCCAGCCGTCCCTCTTCTGTGTCCTCCTCCGCTGATCAGAGCTCCACAGTGCTAAAGAAGGTAAGAGTTTCTGTCTTTTTTAAAGGAAATACCAACGGCGTGTTCTGCCTGTAGTTAGAATGACTGTATATAACTAAACATTTCCTGTCTGTTAACAACCAAGTATAAAAAACGTTTCCATCTTTTATGGCCACAAAATCATTTTGTAAATGCCAAGAAAATACAATTTTCTTGGCATTACGATGTACCATGTTCTTTATTGTTAATTTGACACTTCATTACCATGCTTTGGCTGTAGTGGGTTTGGAAGTTGTTTCTTTTTTTAAAGAAAGTGCTGCATAGCAATATCATGATAATAAAACAGCTTATTTAACTTGAAAAATAATGATTTATCCAGTCCATCATGTGTGTGTGTGTGTGTGTGTGTGTGTGTGTGTGTGTGTGTGTTATAGGACTGTGTTTGTATACGGCAGCTCTGTGACCTTCTCGAAGCTTATCTGAACTGGAAACAGGTGGAGAAAGTCTTCTGGACCTGGATGGTGAGTTAGACACAATAAAGAGGGAAACAACAGCACAAGTCAACACAGAGGTGATTTCCAACAGTGGGATCATGATTCTTTTACATTCATATATGTATATTCAGCATAATTAGCTAAGCAAGCACAGCTCTCGTTTGGTTTTAACCAGCATTTTGTTGTAGCTCTTATTGTGATGGATTTTATATCTGAAATCAATTTGATTTCAGTTGGATGCTGCCATGTATTTGACCCACTGATATTACTGTCACCAGCCAGCAGATTTGCCAAGCTCTCCTTTCAGTGTCCTCCAAGATGGCAGCAGCCACATGTGCCAGGAAATTTGACGTGCGTGTGTGTGTGTTTGTGCGCGCGCGTGTGTGTGTGTGTGCGTGTGCACACGTGTGTGTAGGACAGTGTGGTGGACTGCCATCTGACAGATCCTGCTGTCAAGAAGCCTACACATGCACCCGATGGGAGTGCAAGAGTGTGTCACCACGGAAACCGGGGGCTAGAGAAATTGGAGGACATGCTATTGAGACTGCCTACAGGCCAGGTGTGCAACACACACACACACACACACACACTCTTTTTGATTCCTACCGAGGTCGATGCCTAATGGTTGTGCTGGTCGTTTTTAGAAAAGCAGCTGAAGTGTTGGAAAATGATCGTGGGGGAGTTAAGTGCTGGAACAGTTCCTTGACAGGCAACATTTTATCCAGCCAATACTTGGTGCAGCATCTCTGGTTAGAGCAATCAGCAAAAACACACTCCTGAACAGCCTGAACAGTAAATCTCTCAAAAAAACATCTTTATTGGACAAATTTTCCGCCTCTGTAGAAACTGTGTCGATGACAATGATCTCCAGTCAAAAGCAATTGAGCTGGAGAATGCTTCAGGGGCAGAGGATTCTGTTACATTTATAGACTCAGCCTATCAGAGAGCAGAGGACATTCTCTAAGACAAATATGCCAAACAGCAAACATCCGGAAGAGTTTGCTTTTCACCTGTTTTCAATTCAGCGTCTGCACAGATGAAACAAACAGCATGGGTGAGCCTTTCAAGGTCTTGCTTCGACATTATTCCTCTGACTCTTGCGATGTTTTTTAAAGGATAGTAGGCAGATGAAGTTACTGATTTGACTATGGAAATGTAGGTCTTAGTCCTGGAGAACCCCGAGGTTTCTTGCTTGACTCTTGGTTTTGAGATAGTTGGATTCAAGGTGAGAGCTGACACTGTCTCTCTCTGAGAGACATCATGTTACTCCACTGTAGGTCTTACTCAATGTCTTCCTCTTATCCAATGCCACAGAAAGGACAGAGAAGAGGCAGAGGGGAGGCTGAGGACAGAGCAGAAGAAGGACAGAGATTGCAGGATGGTTCAAACACCTCCTGCCTCTCTCCTTTTCTCTCCCCTCTCCCCTGCATACCCTCCCATCCACAGGTCTACCGAGCCAGACTCCAGACTGAGAAGCCTGTCAGACACAGCAGCCACCGAGCAGAGGGGCCCCACGGCGGGGCCGAGACTCTGGGCGAGCTCCCAGCATCCCAGGCTGCGCATACGCTTCTTCAGACGGAGGCTCTACTGCTGGAGAGGAGGGACCGACAAAGATTGGCCAATAGGATGCAGCTGCAAGAGATGATCGGCAGGCTGGATGAACTGGTGCTGATCCCACCGTAGAGTTTTTTTAGATCTTTAAATTAAGCTGATTTATTCATTAAGAAATAAACACAATATGGATTTTCATTTTATAGTTTGCCAAAGATTGACTTGGCATGGAAAAGAGATATTTTCTTCTTCTAAAAAAAAAAAAATAATAAAAAAAATTGACAACCGATTAAAAAAAAAAAGAAAAAAGTATCTGGTAGGGGGTCTCCCTGAAAGTCACAGATTCAAATCATGAGTCAAAGACCCTTCAACTGACTGAGTTTGCATCAAGTCAAGCAGTCTTATATTGTCTTTGTTAGTCAGAATGCTGTGCAGTGTACTTCTGGGGGTATTTTGGTCCCTAGTTTTTGCTGTGGAGTGAGCACTCTGTACTTTCATGCTACTCTTTGACATGCAGGCAGCAGCACAGAGGGGCAAAGACTGCACGGTAATACTCTGAAATATCATTTTCCCCTCTCTGCTGCTTAGAAGTGGTGAATTTCAAAGCTTACAGCAAGTTAATACAATGGTCTCTGGCTTTTGTTTCATATCTATTGTCGGCAAAAAATGGTGCAAATTCACGACCTGTCGTTAGCGCTGAATGTCCTGTTGAACCCTGTTCAAACTTTAAAACGTTGTATAGAGAAAAAAAAAAGAATCATGGAATATTTAACTTAAATCTGATTCGACTAACATAGTATCCAATATGGGTAATGTCGTTTTTCACAAGTGCAAGTATAATTTAAGAAAAATGTGTCAATATTTGTGATGAAGGAAAATCCTCATCTGTGTTCAGTGTTTTACTCTTGTGATCAAAGTGATCTAAAGCTCAATCTTCAGTCTGTTCTGTAAATAGTTTTCTAATGAATAATACATATGGCAACTTCTGATCAAATCATATCAATTTTACGCCTAAAATAACTTCAGGTTTGGTCAAATTGATTTCCGGGATTAAGCTAGACTAACAGTTCCCCGACTCCAGATCAGTCCTTTATGCACGGACATGAGATTGGTATCAAGCTTCTTATCTCACTCTCAAAAAGATAGCAAACATTTGTATCTCCCAATGTTGAACCACTAATTTAATGTCTTTTTAGGGTCATTTGAAAGATACATATGTCTATTTGTGCTAGCTGTGTATCTAAAATGCGTTAATCTTTAAAGTGCTTTTGACTCAAGTGAGTCAGACTCAAGACACCAATTTGATGACTTTAAACTTGACTTTAAAAAATTGGAAAAATTCTTGGAAACCAACTTGAACTTTGACAACAATAACTTGCGACTTCACTTGGATGTGAGCCTTTCAACTTGAAAATACCAAAGATTTAAAATAATGTTATTTTAAAAGTGTTCCACAAATCAGTTCATAGCCTAAATGAACTAACATTAATTTGAATCTTTTTATTTCATTTAGACAAAAAATCTGCTACAACATACATTATCATTTTAACACTTACAGAAAATATATAACAAATTCGGGAAGAGAAAGACTTTTTTATAATATGAGATGAGTGAAATATAATAAGACCAGACAGAAACATACAAAATTCTTTCAGTTGTGGTTCAGCTTAATTTTGATAAATGCTACAGAGGTCCAATGTCAGTCAAGTTTTTTAATGGTTAAGTTCAGTTGCACTTTATTTAACTTGTTTTAACAAAGAAGTGCATGTACTTTGTTATTACAATGGCAATACATTTTGTGAAAAGGCCATATGACTTCTTTAGGACTCACAACTCAAAGTTTAGGACTTGCAAAACAGTGATTTTTGCCCATTTCTGGTTTGAAATCAAACACAAGCTATACTTGTCAAAAACACATTTTGCATCTTTATTTATTAATCCAATTAAAAACACATTTTTTTTCAGTATCATATGATAGTGAAAGTGCTACAAAAACTAGAAGTAGAATTTTATGATGCAAAACTTGAGCACTAATAATACAGCAGGTGTAAATGACTTAATGTCTACATTATTTTCATGTCTCATAAATTAATGGACTGAGTAATATCCCTTTAAAAAGTTTTTTGCCATTGCCTCTTTATTTTCTAAATAAAGAACTGTACAGACCAAATTATCATGAAGAATTAACCACCAGTAGTTTGTGCATGTAGGAGTTGAGCCACTTCTGTCTCTCCATAGAGGTGAGGACTTTACTCTTCTCTCTGAAGGCTGCATCATCAGCCACCGCCATGCTCCTCTTCACCCCGCCGACAGGCCACGCCCTCTCCACGCTACAAATACACAGACCAAGACATCAAGATCAGTGACAAGACAACAATCCAGGTACCAGAGACTCTGAAACTAATACTTCACTGGTGTTTTGTTTCGTTTTTTTAGAGTCTATAGTCTATATGCTTTGAAATTAGCCAATACGAGTAGAGTACTTTTTTAGATTGACGTATTACGTAAAGTCATACTCTCAAACGTTTTGGTTAACTGTTTGCATCACACGGCTAACATAACCAAATGGTTATCAATGGGTTTCACAGCAAAGTCATGTGTGGGTAAAGTCAGCGTAGGTATTAGTTTCTTAAATACTGTGTCTTATTTGATAAGAACTTAAATGCAGTCTCCCTCACTATGAATTTACCTGGCCTCTGCCCTCTCAGGGGCAAACAGCCACGCCTCCTTCATCAGTCCTGCCCTGCTGTTGGCTGCTGTTCTGAAGGCGGGCGCTGACAGCATTTTAATGCTCCAGTTACGGAGAGAGATGGAGGGGAAGAGGACATCCCAGTCATCTCGTTTAGGTTCCTCTGAATCATTGGGACTTCTGGAATCAGATAGTATTTAATGTTAAGATTCCATGGGAAACATATTTGATTGTACCATGTACAGCATATTAAATAGACAACAAAGTAAGGTGTTGGAGGTACTAGTTGGTGCGGTGGTCTGCTCTTTGTTTGCTCATTCATTCCAAACCATTGTGCCGTTAACAGTGAAGGCTGCTGTCTTGAGGAGGTTCAATGAGTACCCACCTGAGAGGTATCTGAGGCTGAGGGAAGCCAGATGTCACCAAGGTTATACCCAAAATGCAAAGCACCAGGAATGACAATCGGGGGAAAGCAGGCAGCTCCGACATCCTGAGAAGGACATAAAAGAAAAGAGGCTCTCTTGACAAAGATACAAGTACATCAAGTACATGTCAACTGAGTTGTGCAGTTTTAATCTTAATAATAATTAACAACAAAACAAAACTAAAAAAAAATGCACATGGTTTTATTATCATTAATAAATACAAAAATAAATTCTTGCACATCAAGGCTACCTTATAGCTCACTTTACATTAGGATTCTCTATAGTAGACAACAGTTCTTTATAATGCCAAAAAATGCTCTTTCTCAACCTTGGGGTTGGGGTCTGGTGTTATAAAACTAAGTAAATAAAATAAAATTAGCTAAATTTCATCATTTCTAAGTTATCCACTTGGAGCTCTCATCAAGATGTTGAAAATAGAGAGTTAAAATGTACTTAGATTCACCTGAAAACCTGGAACAAGTTGTTTCACAAGAATTTTGGGACCTAAAATTAGCCATTAAACCATCACCATCCTGATATTGCTGCAAATAACCATTTCAGACTATCTGTGTATTTGACACAGTGGACAAGTGTTTTACAAATATTTTAATATCGAATGTTAGCCCACATAACCAGCAAATCAGTTTTGTTGGTGCTCAGCCTGAACCAAATTCTTGCAATTATGGTCCCAATGAGACACACTTTTACTACTTTTTAAAATGTATAATTTCTGCCAATAAATTCTAAAGCCACTCGGGGAACTAAAACTGAAAGTAAAGTTAACTTCATGCAAAGGTGTTAAAGGACTTGTTTAAGTCTTTAGTAGGCTGGTAGTTGGCTGATTTCTTACCTGCTTCTCAGGTGGACGTGTTTGTCTGTCTATTAAAAGTTGGTACCAGCGAGGAGCTTCTCAAGGCTGGACTTCGGAGGGTAAAGGTCAGGCGTCACACAAGCCGAGATGTTCCGCGCAAACAACTAATCACAGCAGCAGAAATGACTACTGTATGTGCAGTCAGGCACTTTATTGCTGTCTTCTATCTACCACGTATTTCCTTGCTTACCTTCTCTAAATAGATTGAAGAAATTGGATTTCCATTCGTACTATTTGTGTTTGGACTGCTCGTTGCTTCTCTAAGTGGCTGCGTGCTGAGCTACGGTGGTTGAAAAGTATTGTTTTCTTGACTTACATAGCTACTTATATACCCTGGACTGGAGTGTTTTAACTCCCCTTCCCCCCCAACCCTCCCACGCATATACGCAAGCATGCACACTCTTCACCAGATCAAACCAACTTTGAGTTTAGCGTGCGAGAGGACAGCCCTAGTGGAAGTCCTGTTAGCTTGTTAGTGTCCTTTTTCAAAGACTCTCGGTCATGGAGCTGTTGTGGAGAGCCCACTATCTTATTACTGAAAATCATTATAGTGCTTGTGTGTGTGTGTGTGTGTGTGTGTGTGTGTGTGTGTGTGTTCATTCATACCCCGTGGCAGGTCATCACAGGCAGGATGTTTCTTTCGAAGAAATAAACATTACCATCTCCCTTTGTCGAGAAAAAAAAAAGACATTTATATGGACTTGGGGAACAAATCTTATATTACTGAGTATAATCTTTTAACTTGATATGGTGAACGTTACAACATACAGTTGCCTAAATTTTAGCGTTGACTTGGAGAAATGGCTATGTCCATCTGATAGACTGAAGTCAAGTGTTAACTGTCCTTCTGTTTCTGTTTTGGTGTCCACAGTTCCTGAGTTAAATGTCTACCTTTCTCTTGTAACCACTAGCTCATTCATTTTGGCTTTGTCCAGTTGAGGACCTTTGGGATGGTGTCTGGCACCAGTGTGCTGGCAGTGGATCCTTCGAGTCCTATGGGTTGTGAGGTAGGGCACATTCCATGGATGCTTGTTAAGACTGGGATCTGGGGAATTTGAAGGCCAGGTCGATGCCCTCAGCTCTTAGTCCTCAGGCCATTCCTAAGCAGCTTTTGCAGTGTGATAAGGTGCATTGTCCTGCTGGGGGCATTGCCAGAGGGGAATGTTGTTGGCATATGGAGGTGGATTTGGTCTACAATGGTTTTGGGTGGGTTAAGTGTGTCAGGTGTGGTCCATATGAATGGCAGGACCCAAGGTTTGCATTGCATTGTAATGAAATGATTGATGTTATTCATCTGTCAGTGGTTTTAGCGTTTTGGTTGATCTGTGTTTTTTTAGTAGATACAATGTAGATCATTCTAGTAGATCATGTCCATGTTGAGGGCGGCACGGTGGCTTTGTGGTTAGCACTGTTGCCTCACAGCAAGAGAGTCCCTGATAACCCTTGGAATGGGGTTCGGTCCAGGCGGGGGCCCTTCTGTGCGGAGTTTGCATGTTCTCCCCGTGTCTGCGTGGGTTCTCTCCGGGGTCTCTGGCTTCCTCCCACAGTCCAAAGACATGCAGCTCAGTTGGATTGGTGACTCTAAATTGCCCTTAGGTGTGACTGTGAGTGTGTATGGTTGTCTGTCTATATGTGTCGGCCCTGCGATAGTCTGGCGACCTGTCCAGGGTGTACCCCGCCTTCCGCCCGATGACAGCCCCCCCCGCGACCCTTACGAGGACAAGCGGTTACAGAAAATGACTGACTGACTGATGTCCATGTTGATCATCGCAGCTTATCATAAGAGGACCACTCCAAGACAAACATTTGTGAATAAAGGAATCCTTAGATTTTGATACTCTGAAGTAGGACAGCAACATTCTTGGACATGTCAGTTTTAAAAACGTTCTCTGGACTTGTTGCACCCAATGGCATCTACAGTTCTTGAAAGAGTTTGTTGACCCCTCTTTCAGGGAAGGATTCAGCCATTGCTACTGTACAAAGATACCCTGTTAGTGTGCCAGTATTGAGAAACCCTCCGTCTCCGAACATAAGCTGTACAGGAAGTGGGAAGAAATATATTCGACGTTCACACATTAAATTTGATGCTTTGCCCTTGCTTGCTTTGCCCTCATGAAACAATTTCTGTGTGTGGCTTCTGACTAAAATGGAAACAAGAAATAAGGTGAAATGGTGGAGACTCTGTAGAGTTTGTCAGCATACAGGAAGCTTGTTACCTTTTAAGTGCCTCATTATGGGCCTTGCTGGAAATAATGACCTGCAGACAGGAAGCAGCTGGCCTTAACAATGGCTCTGCAACACAATGATTTTTAGAGCATAACAAGCTTTAGACACAAAGTAGTGTCACCTCACACTACCTATATTTTCATCAGAAACGCCCACCATTGCTATGGTCACAGAATTGTTTTTGTATTCATCAGGTGGAAATGACAAATTTGACAATGATCAAATTCTTGAGATATCTGAGTGAACTGTGGTTTTTGAACGATTCGATGTGAAAGCTTGCTGACATCAGCATAGATCGCTAATATTGTCCATTTCAACAGGGAGAAGCTTTTGAGCTCAACATGGTTAGGGTTTGGTACGCTTGAATCAAACTAATCTAAAGAAAAAGCGTCTTTCCTTGTGTCGAGTCTTTTCTTGCAGGCATTGACATCATGTTGCATGTTGTTTGATTGAAAGATAGCTTAAGAAAGAAGTTCAGATCTTACTTGCTTTCTCACCTCTGCATCCTTGACCCATTGCTGCAAGAAGGAAACGTCATTGTTGGACTGTCAGTTGGGGAAAGGTGTATCATATTGTATCGCATCACATTGCATTGTAATAACCAGGGGGCAACAAGTGGTTTTATTTTCTATTTTGTACTAAATACTGGAACTCCTTTACTATAGAGATGGCAATTTAAACAAGAAACAGAATTGGCAAATTATAAAAGCCAATTTATTTACAATACAATCAGTATATCAGTATATAGACAAAAGTGGAATGGACCTATTGATGCTTACTAGAAATTTTGGTATGAAAATGAAAGTTTCTGTTCATATAGCTGCTATAAACCTGTGCCTTGAATAAAATATAGCTGCACAGTCCTTTGCCCCCTTTAAACAAGTATATAAGCAGCTAATTTTCACAAAGTAATATTGATCATATTAAACTTTTTTAAAGACCTTACAGTTCATCGTGTTAATGTAATCCTGAACTGATAATAACTAACTTACAGTCTACCCCAGTTTGAAGCAGAGGCCTGAGCATCAAAGAGTAAACATATATAAACAGTATAAACATGATAAAATAAGTGCATGTTAGGATAACGTGTTTTTACATTCTATAAAATAATTTCCTCCTTCAGTCTATGGGGTTCCAGACCCCATGTTGAGATACAAATTCAGTCCTTCATGTCTTTGTTCTGTCCTTTGAGTTGGTCACTCTTCTCTTTGGTGATAAAATAAATTCAAAACAAGGGATTCATACTCCACGTTTATCACATAATATTCTGTGATATCTTGCATGCTCTAACTCACATCAGTTGTATTTGTTCATTTAAGTTTCAATTATTTCAACACTTCAAGTGTGACCTGAGATTAAAACATTGTCCTAGATTTTGTTTGTTGATGCGGTCACCGCAGTAACACTGTCACCACAGTGATGTAGTTACCATAGAGATACAGCACTGTGATGCTGGAGCAGTTACAAGCTAATCAGACTCTCCTCCTCTGCCTCTGGCTCCACAGAGTCAGAGGCTACAAAGTCTTCTGGGAGGAAGCTCTCTGCAGGCGGAGCTGGAGGCGGGTCAGTGGGGCATCTGCGGCCAGGCTGGCTGATGGGTTGATCAACAGGGTGATAGACAAAGTAATAGGATCCAGGTTGGGAACTGTTCTTAACACTGAGGGCCAGGTCTGTCGGGGCCAGGGGCTGGTGAACATCGTTCTTATACACACTGAGTATGTAGGAGTCTGTGGAAAGTAAACATGAGGCATGACGTTATCCAGAGTGAATGATAACAATATGATGATAGTTTAATAGTCAAGAACAAATTCCTGATACTCGCCAACTTAAAGGTTCTGTGCACAACATTCAGAGCATTAATATATTAGCAAACTATTTGCTATGTAATGTGCATTCCAGCTAGCAGGGAACGTTCCCACAGCATTGGCTAACGTTACCTAAAAGTTTCAATAATGTTTTAAAGAAAATGTTTTAATTTAATTTTCTAAGAACCTTTTAAGAATGTTTGTCATTTAAAATAATGTCCCTTTAAGGTTAAAAGCTGACTAAGGCATAATGTTATAATTGCAACATTCTGAGGATGTTTTGGTGATGTTGCGAGGTGAAAGATCATATTCTCATATAAAACACTCCCACAATGTTACAAGAACAATTGGGGAACATTCTCACACACCATACATGTTTGGCAAAGAGAAACACACTTGAGCTAGAGGTAGGTGCGTGCAAGCTAACTAGCAATCACTATGTCTGTATTTAGTCTTTTTATGATGTTGTTATTATTAACTGTGACATGTATTTCCACTGTAAGCACTATAAGATTATTATCTGAAAGTCACAGATGCTAATATACAAAATTAGTAAATTTAACAATAAGTTTTGCTTTTTGTTTACATATGGTAATGCTAGCTAGCTAGCCATGCTGTTGATGACTCACTCCAAGCCGTAGTGTTGAATATTATTTTGGACAATAGTCCTTCGAGTCTGTTACACAGACCTGAATGGTTGCAATTACCTCACATACAGATGATGAAGACGGTGTGCTGTTGATTTTTAGGCCAGGTAGGTTCATGTTAATGTGAGTTTTGCATATTGTAACTGTATGAAACCCTAATTTCTGTTTTTTGATATACTGTGTTTAATGCGAAATTGGATTTTTATTGAGTTTCACATGCAAGTACTATTTATATTCCATATATAGTTCATGAAAAAAAAAGTTATTTACAGCAAATAACGCTTCTTTCTGGGTAGTTTGTAGAATATGACATTACCACAATATGATCACGTTTCTTTAAATGTTATAACGCTAATTAAAATAATATTAACGGTATGTCAGTGTGTGACGTACTGAGCTGGAGTCAGGAGTCATTTAGCCTAGCTTGATTCCTATTTATATTTATTCATAGTGTAATGCTGTCTAATGTTATATTCTGTTTTTCTGACATTGCTTTTATTACTTTTAAACTTGCATTCATTTTTGTTGCTATTAATTTAACTTGTTTCTCAATTAATAATTAATTAATAATTAATTAATGAAAATTAATAATTAAAGGGGCACTGCAAAGACTTTACACGTTAAGATCAGTTTACTGATCATGGGAAGTGTTACTCAGCCTGTAAAAACAGTTGTATGATGTTTTCTGTGCCTCAGGAGCACTTTTTTCATGTATCCATGATGTATTATAACGAGTTTCACTGTGGGAAGTGTAGGATTCTGCAGTTTTGGGAGTTTGAGCCATACCAAAGAGAGTCAGGATAGCTCTTCCTCTGCCGGGTCAGTGTTGATGACTTTTAAAATTCTGTTTGTGCGAGTTCCCCCTAACTTTATCAAGTGCATTATTACATTGCTGGAGTGCCAGCTTAAAATAGTTTGAGTGTAAACCCAGCACTGAGTGTGACAGTATGTTTCAGACCTTGTTCAAAGCGTGCAGCACACTGCTCAGCCAGCTGTTGCATTGTGGTAGTGGGGAGGACACCCAGAGTTTTGGGGTTGGTTCCGATTTCCGGACAACACACTGTCAGAAAGTCCTGTAACAACAGAAATACACAAAGAGTTAGACAAACTTTTCTGGACACATCTCATCACACTCACAGTTTTGATACCTCTGTACTTCTGTACTTTTGTCTTGTGCACTTTTTCCAGATATAAGCATGATACATTGTACATCTATCTGAGTGTGTTTTCTTTTTTATTGAACTATACAAATCTAAAACTGGAGAAACATCACTTTTCTTATGCTGCCTCCACAGGCATTTCACAAGTATTTAAAACTTTGAACCCTGAGCAAACTTGTGCAATTTCTTTCATAAATTAGTCACAATGTGTTCACTCTGTTAAACTTTTTGAGACTGGATGGTGAATCCTCAAAGTGGATATAAATGCAGTCAAGATCAGGACAGCACTCCAGTTACAACCGTTTTATTGCCACATAGACATTTAGGGTCAGATGCCCTTCTTCATCGTGTACATATGACAATATGACAAAGAAAACCCACAGGTGGGGTTTTAAGATAAGTTAACATAAAAAAATACCTACAGTGCATCCCAGCAGGGGAGCCACCATTTAAAAAACACAGAATCACAGTAATATGTATTTAAATTAAACACAAAGAAATAAACAATAAAAATAAATCAGTAAATGAATAAATAATAACGATAATAATAATAATCATAATAATGTTTAAAATTAATTGTTGTCTTAAAATGTTGGCTCCCCCTGCTGGGATGCACTGTAGGTGTTTTTATGTGAGAATTTATGGTATAACCCCTCCTGTGGATTTTCTTTGTGATACTGCCGAATGTACACAGTGAAGAAGGGTGTCTGGCCTGACACGTCGGTGTGGCAATAAAAAAAAAATTACAATTGTTTTGGTTCGAGTTCTGTCCGGATCATGACTGCAGTGATTTCTTTACAAAACCTGAGAAAAAAAGGCAATGAGCAAAAAAATAAATAAAAAAATTATAGGGACAAAATGTTTAAAAAGCTAAGGAAAAGGTATATTTATGGTTATCAAGATTACATATTTAGAATTATTTTACAAAATTATAGTTTTTAGAGCACTTTTTCCAGGTTATTCTTTTTTTTTTAAAAAACTTTCTTTTTCCTTTAATCCTTTTTATTCATTTATTTATTTAACCATTTTCAGGTTTAAAAAAAAACACTTTAGTAGTTTCTTGCAAACTTTTGGCTAATTTCTTCTTTTCTTGCTCATTGCCTTCTTCCTATGTTTGAAATCAAGCCAATTTGCTTGATTTATATGGTTAATGTAAACTGTATTGTAAATGTGTTGTGCCATAAGATACTTACTTATAAGATACCTACTTGCTTCTGTGAGTCACTCTGACTGTTTTAGATCACACAGTGTGCCATTGTTGATAATATTCTGTGTGTGTGTGTGTGTGTGTGTGTGTGTGTGTGTGTGTGTGTGTGTGTGTGTGTCTACCCGCACAGATCCCTGGGCCATGCGTTCCTGGTTGAGCGTGCGCCGTCTCTCCCAGCGGTGGATGGAGTCCTGAACCTCTCGGCTAAGCTGCCGTGTTGCTGACCTCTGCTGGTCAAACGTCTTAATGTGCTCCAGAGCCCCGTAGGTGGTGGTCAGGTAATAGGAACCTACACACACACACACACACACACACACACAAACACACACAGGGTCATGATCAATAATGTGATAAACACATGGACACATCAACAGTAAAACGCAGCTCAGATATTAACCTTCTCCCAGCGCTAACGATGGGTCCATCAACTCCATCATGTATTCCACATCCAGCTGCAGGGCGGACAGATTGGATCTAGCCAGGACGTACATCATTACAGGCAGGAAGTCATCAGCACCATGGGCCCGCCCTAATCACACAAACACAAACACACATAGACACAAAGACACACAAAACACACAAATATATAAATATTTTGACAGGGAAAAATCCCATAGGATACACTTTTTTTATCAGAGACAGAGATGTTTATAAACTCATTCGTGTTTTTCTAACAGCAGCACAATGCTGTATTGTTTAAATATGTACATCCTGCTCATAGACCTCCATAGACAAGCATCAGAAATTGTGATTTTCCTTTGGTTTTATTGAAATTTATGTTAAGGCTTGCAGTGTGACTGTAGTCTAATGCTCATGTTCGCTATGGGCCCAAAACCACAGGCACCTGAGGCGGCCTGAAAAATATATATGTGACAAGACTGAGACGGAGTGCCAGCTTAAAGGAGAACATCAATGCAAACCAATGAGGAACCCACAAACATGTCACCTGCAGAGTCTGCTTCCTGTTTTCAAAAAAAACAACAGTGACATTAATAGAGTTTTAAGGGTTAACTCTTTAAAGTCCAAGGACGCTGGCTTAATTTCTTTCAAAAACATGAACAGAAAGCAATGAGCAACTTAAGAAGAAATTACTCAAGATAGGACATTAGTAAAAAAAAAAACAAAAAACAAGGAAACTACCAGAAATCAAGACAATAAGAGAAAAAAGGCAAGACAATAACCCAAAAATCATTGAAATTTAGTTGTATGGACATTTTCCCCTAGCTTTTTTATTTTTTTAAATTTTCACTGTACTTATTTTTTGCAGGTTGGGAGACATTTCTTGCCAAGTTGCTTTATGTCTTCTTTTCCCATGTTTAAAAAAAAAATCCAACCAACTTGTTCACGGTTCAAAGATTTAAAGACTTATGAAAAGGCATCTGAACCCAGCACAGGAAAACTGCTGTCGATCCTGGTTTCAAAGGGTTAAAGTAGTGTTATGTGTTCTGACCTGGACAGCTGACAGACATGGAGTCGTAGATGATCTTGCAGGCCTTCAGCATGAGCTCGATCTTTTTCTGGGGAGAGTACTCCAGATGGAGGTTGTTGAGTTTGATGCTGATCTTCTCCATGGCAGAGGCCTCGGGGACGGCTGTGGTGACTCCTAACGCTGTGGTGGTACTGCCTAAAACGACAGACTGACACACACAATAACACACACACACCGTCAGCGTCACAGCTGCTGCTGCTGTCAGCCTGAATACTGCTGTGTGCTGTCTCTTGCAGCTGGAGCCGTCCCGCTGCAGCAGGGCTCCTCTGCGCTCCTACCTGGTTCTGTGCCAGCTGTTTGAGGCTGTTGTCATCGCTGCGCAGTTTCTCCAGACTCTGGTAAATAGGCTCCCTCAGTGGCTTCAGTACACTCTTACACAGAGCAGCTTCTACTATGCTCTCTGCTCGGACACACACACACACACACACACACACACACACACACACACACACACACACAATTAATTTAATCCTTAGGGACTGTTTGGCGCATTTTACATGCTATTCATTCTTATCATTTTTGATCATTTTGGCTGCGCTCATGCATACTGCATACATTTTGGCAACATTTTTGTTTAATCTTGGAATTTTCAGCTCAGCTTCTACAATAAGTCTAAAATACACTGTGGAAACTAAATTGTTACATTCAGACTGTTAAGTGCAAAAAATGCTCCATTGAAACCCATTCAAACTGTAATTTTTGATCCCACAGCCATCAAAAACATGACTCGTATTATTTCTGGGTATCATTCTGGGCTTTTGCCTTGGAATTTGTCATTTTTACTATTTTATTCCTGATGATGTAATTTTTAACCACATTTGGCTTATGGAGAAAATACGTACTATTTACACTAGGTGCACTGTCACAATCAGTGTTGCAGCTAATCATTGACATATCCCAGTCTGTGATAATAAAAAAAATCTTCTCTGCATGTAGCATATTGAAAATATTTCATTAGGTGTTGTTGTTTTTTTTCATTTAAAACATGGTACTTAATTAAAAGTAATTAAGTATAATCAGGAAAATGTACTATAAGTATGAAAAGCAAAAGTACCCAATGCAGAAAAATCTTTTAAAAAATAAATCAAATAGAACACACCCAAAAACTCAAAATCTTTAAAAAAAATGAACCCCCCAAAACAGAAAAACAATCCAAATCTCAAAACAAGAAAACTTATTGTTAAAATTGTTTAAAAAAATAAAAAATCAAAATGATAGAAAATATATTAAACACCCCGAACTTCAAAATTAAAAAAGAAAAACAGAAAAAATTGCCACAAAAAATTCCTAAAAAAGAAGTAAAAACTCAAAATTATAAACAAAATTAAAAATCACACCCCCAAATCTCATAAGTATTTACTCAAAGAAAAGACTGTGTTTATCAAGTTAGTTGGTAGTTATTATGTCAAATTAATTATTTAACTAATTATTGCAGCTTATTACTTGTACAAACTGTTTAGTAATTTAATTTATAACAAGCATCATATTTTATAAACCCCTCTTATGTTTTTTTTGTGCAAAAATCAAAATATGTAAAGTAAATAAAGCTGTCAGATAAATGTAATGAAGTAAAAGTACAATATTTCCCTCTGAAATGTAGTGGAAATATAGTGAAATAAAGTGGCATGAAAATAAGATACTTGAGTAAAGTACAAGTACTTCCAATGCATACTTAGGTACAGTACCAGGGTAAATGCATTTAGTTACATTCCACCAATGAAATAAGCAAAATATAAAAAACAAAGAAATAGCGGCTTAACGAAATTCCACACATAGTCCCACATAACACTTCAGGAATTTAATTGAATAATAATAACAAAAACAAAGTAACTAAAACTTAAGTTTTTGAAGTTACCCAATTTGTCTTGTGTGTATTGATGTTCCAGCATCGCCTGCAGCTCTGTGCTCTGCAGCAGGTAACTCTTGAGCTGAGTCATCATCTGTCTGATCTCCTGTAACAGCTCGGTGGAGGACGAGTGGTTAGACATGGTCTCCAAGGTGAACGCACGATGCTCTTTCACCTAAATACAAAATGTGAAAGCAAAACTGTATCAGCTGATTGTTGAACTCAGATCAGACACTAATGAGTACCTCTCTCCCTCAGCGTACTCACCAGGTTACCAAAGTAGCTGAGAGGGTCCCTGGCCAGCTCGACGATGCGCTGTGTGAGGCGGCGGTCATGGCTGATGAGGCCAGTGAGGACGGTGGACAGGCGGTAGCGGGCTCGGTCCAGCATGATAGTGGTGGGGGTCCTCCTGACTGCTGCCTTCGGGCTGCGGCTCCCTGCAGGACGACTGGAAAGAAATATTCTGTAAGTCTTTCTTTACTTTTTCTTCTTATCTCTTATACGTCTTACACTAACTTTGAACCGTTTTCAGCACAGTCTTTGATTCAGTGTCCTTGTGACTCATGACACACTATTCAAATAGAGAAACTTTCATTGAGGAATGACTCGTGACTTAGATTTCTTTGAACAACACTGTGGCACAGATTGATTATAAGATCCAGTCTTTACTCATCTGAAACTCTCTGTGCAGAGAAGAGATTAAGTTGTACGCACAGCTCAAAACATTTTGATGATGTGAACTCTGTGCAGAGTTTCTGTCTGTGTTTATGAACAACATGCAACCTTGTCCATCCTGGTTTTGCATGTCTAATATTATCCTTGGCTATTGCTGCCTTCACTTGCTCCTCAGAAATATTGGATTTATTTACCGTATTTATGAGTTATGGGCATATGAACAGCCCACCAAAGTCAGAATTATGAGTGGGAAATTTCGATGATAAATGAGTTGTGGAGTTGTGATGTGCAGAAATGGTGGAAAGCATAGAAACAGTGTCAAGAATTGACAGTAAAAAGTTTTTTATTTTATTCCCAGTAGTTATCATTTACTTTAAGTAGTTGCATATTTTTGTATCTGCATCTATTAGCTGTAGCAAGCAAGCAAAGTATAAAGCATGCCAGATGAATATACTCATGTTGATAACAATGATATTTTATAACAAGAGTCGCTGACTTGATGTTACAAATGCAAAAACAAGTCAGTGTTTGGTTAGTGGTAAGAAACTTTTTTATTAATTTACTGGTTTTCAATTTTTGATCACATGTAAAGTGTAATATGGTATTAATGTTAACTGCTGTCCATGTCGAGTGACCTAAATTAAATATAAAAAAATAATGTATAAAATAATTTAGAAAAATATACTGTATAAGATATTAAAAAAAAATAAGATATAGAAAAAAGAAATAACATGTTTAAACACTCTTTGCATTAAAATGCAACCTATCTATTTTGCAGCTTCCATGTTGTTCCCACTTTACCAACTCAGAGCTCATGAACACAAGAAAGTCAGAAGAACTTCCCAACTCGTAAACTCTGACTGTCTTGACTTATATGACCGTAGACTCATATGAGCGTAGTCTATGTATTTGTAGTTTCTGGACCCCTCTCCATTCTGTCATTTCCAGCAATAGATGAGGGTAAACTGATCTTAATGCTACATTTTACGCAATTAATGAAAACAACTTTAAACAGTGCAGACTGCTCTGATCTTTGGGGCCTCACATCTTATCAGAGATCTTTCAGTGGCTGTGTCAACCTCCGCTCTCGTATCTATTCTGGAAAACTTCTTTCCTCTTTTTCCTGTTCTGTATTTGCGTCACATAATTATAAAAACATGACTTAACTAAAATGCTATTAAACTGACCATTGAATATTACCCTTAAAAACAACTTCTAGTCTTCTAGTCCAGGCTTAGCATCGAATGTAGCACTGTGGCTTTTAACCAGAGAGACTCGGGTTAGCACAGTTTGACCCATCTGTGCATCACAGAATGCATTTTTCTGATTACAGCTTGTGCTCTGGTTATATGCTCCGTGAATTCTCTGTGCTGCAGCATCATGAGCTGTGTCCTCTGTAACATCTACAGGGTCTAGCCAGTAAGGACCAAAGCCTGGGACACGTTTATGTCAAGTGTTATCTTGACTTTTATATTTGCACTGATTCTACTGGCACTCCTCCCTCAGGGTAATCGAAGTTTTGTCCTTACCTTATCTGATCTTTGTCCATTGAGCCCTCAGGTTTTCAAACAGTCTTTTTCAGAAGATTAAACTATCCATTTGCATCGAGTTACAGACTGTTTGCTTATTTTATCACTGGAATTGAACATTTGCTAAACCCCTCGCACGCAGAGTTATTGTCCAATCATAGCTCAGCAAACCTTGACTCATCCTGGGGATTTCCCCACATGTTAGTGAGCTTCAGTATGAACAGTATTTAGTACCAGAAACTCAAACAGATACTGCAAATGTCAGGCTAATCATCTGACCACCCACCAGAGTCATCAAGTGTTTCTATAAACGGAGCATGTCAGACATCAGTAGATTGTGCAGTTACAGGTTAAAAAAGCCCTACAGGATCCTGGTTGCTATCAGAGTACAGGCTAGTGTCAGAGGCTCTGATCCTATATTTTTCAAAATTTCAATATTAGAACGAACTAATTAACTGAATAACTGAATCTATCAGTGACACAAGGCAGGTTTCCTTTAACCCTCAATGGAATGCACTCGTGATATTCATACTGGTGGTAGATGGAAATGCACATTAATTAGCATTTTCTGTTGCTGTTTTTCTGTGAATTTGGTTCAGCTTTGTGCTACTCTGGTACAGAAACCTGGCCATTGTTAACATGCAGACCATGTGAGGATGGACAGTTTGACAGACATAGCAACAGTAACTAAGGGTCAATGAGACCTACTTGTTTTGCTCCTGCTCCTGGTTCAGCTCTCCTTCTTCCTCTGTGCTGCTGGCAGAGCAGGAGTCGGGGTCGGTTCCCAGCACAGCGCCCCCTTGTGGCGAGTACAGTGACACATCCGGCCGCCGTGCGGGAGAGGGAGGGGGCACCCTTATCCCAGCACTCTGATTGGCTAATCCTCCTCCTGCGGGCTGGCTGGAGCACACAGGTGCGTCCGGGGAGCTGGGTTTCCTCCTCGGTGGAGGGACAGGGCGGGACGGTTTCTTCACTGATGGCACACATTGGGAACTGGATTTCTGTTTGTCCTCCTCTTTTTCTGTTTTCACCTCCTTTTCCTCCTCTTTCTTTCTCTTGTCCTCTTTAACCTCCTCCTCCTGATGCTGGCTGCTGTTCTCTTGCGCCCCCCCCTCACCCACCTGACCTGATTTACTTCCAGTTTTCTCCTCCCCTGTGTCTCCTCCCCCCTCTCCTCTCTCAGTCTTCTTTGCTGGATTTTGTCCCTTCTCTCTCTCCGTCCCCTCTCCTACCTCTCGGTCAGTGCTTTTCCTGGAGGAGGTGCGACGGAGAGGAGCAGGAGGCAGTGGGGGAGCGGCTCGGCTCTGCGGGGGGACAGGAGGCCTCGAAGGAGTAAGTGATGTCGCGACTGACTTCCTCTCTTCTTTCTCCCCCAGTCCTCCCTTTCCTTCCTCTTTTCTGTCAGCTGCTGGAGGTGCAGAAGATGAAGTGTGAGGCGAGGGGGGAGTGGAGAAGAGGAGGCCCATCCCTGAGCCCAGGCTGGGAGGTCGGGGTGGGGGGCGCTTGTATTTTATCTCCTGGCTGGGTGTGGCTTTAGTTTGACCTTTAACCTCTGTGCTGGTCTTCTGTGGTGCCTCTCCGTTCTGCAGGGAGGAAGCGGTGCTTTGATTGGTGATGATATCAAGTTTGGAGACAGAGAAGGGGTTCAGCTCTCTGCTGGGGCTCTCCTCCACAGGGACTGGGTTGACATATAAGTACAGTCTGCTTTGGTTCTGATGGAAAACCAGGTCCTGGTTCTTTGGCTGCTGGTTCAGATCAGACGTCCAGAAATCTGCACCACATGCAGTCAGTGTTAGAGAAACATTTATCAGGTTTATCACTCATTTATTTTCATTATTATCAGCCACGACAATGTCACAACAGCTAGCTGTTTTCACCTTGTGAGTCTGTGTGTGTGAGTCTGTGTGTGTGTGTGTGTGTGTGTGTGTGTTATCATGGCAAAATGTGGTCCATGTGACATCTATTGTAGCAGGAACCACCACAGAAGACGTTTTGACTTTTCCAGCTGTTTATATGTCTGTCTGTCTGTCTGTGGACAGATTTTGTCATAAGGATAAAATGTTAACCCTGCAAGATGCAGTCACAAAACTTAACAGGCGTTTTAACATAATAATGAAAGTCAAGTCTGAAGATAGGTGTGGTCTGGGGGCCACTGCCTCATCACTTCATGCCCTTGACACATTCATTTTAAGAAAGTCCAGGGCTGCAAAATGAAATGACTACTGTTATAGTATATATGTTGTTGCACTCTGTTAACTGACATTTCTTTGCCCCACACTGATGCAAAAATACAATCGCCAGTTATTACCTAAACTGCATATTACTTCAGTGATAAAATAAATCCATGTCATAACTGTTTTATGTTTAATTTCTATTCTGTTAAGGATATGTGTCCAGAAAGCTAAAGTGATGCTAAAGCTAATGGTGTGGATGTTTCTACCTGCACCCATAGCAGAGATGACCTCCAGCTCCTCTTTCTTAGTTGCTGTGGCAATAACCTGCGGTAACCTCAGTGGGATGGCCAGGATGTCCCTGTTTGGTGGAGTCAATAACAAAAAAGCCAGCATTTTTTTGGGGGGGGTAGTTTTTATTTGCATTTATCTGCACATGCATACACACACACATATAGATACAGATATATGCACAGAAGCCATGTTTTATGGCTGTGCACATGTTTTCTTTGCGTTGCTGCATGTATCTGCACATACAGATGTACATGTGTGCACATATGTGTGTGTGCTGTCGTTTTGTTACCTGCTGGCACAGTAGAAGGAGATCAATTTAAAGATGTCATCAAACACCAGTGAGGAACCATCCAAGTGAAAAACTGGAACAGAAAACAATTTTACAATGAATCACTAACTGCTCTGCTATCTGCCATGCAAATCTGGTATTTTATTTTTTTCACTATTTGAAGCTTTTGCAGCAGCTCTCTCGAGCAGCAGCTGCATTAGTGTGTAACCCGTACATGTCTTGTGTTGTTTGACCATCAGGTTGTTTACGAGCGGCGCTCTCTGCTCATCAGGCAGGCGCACTGACAGTGTCATAGCCTTGTCCTCTGTGCTGTGAACCAGGAATGCCTGCAAATGTAAACATGTGGTTACAGCTCTGAGGTCAGAATGTAGAGTCAAACGCTGTTAAGTTTTAGTGCACAAACACTTAGAATATGCAGCACAGGATCAACAGCAAAAACAACACACCGATCGCTACAGTCTGTGTTAAAATTCAGCCAATGAGAGTTTTCAAAGCAGATATTTTTACAGATCTCATAGTTTTCTATTTTTTCCAAGACTGAAAATGATATTAAATATTAAATATTCATAGGAATAAAGAACCCTACTCAAAGTTTGTACTGTGCAGCTGTATTATCTAGGGAAACAAAGGTTTCTGACTGGGACTCGGTATCGGCAGATACACAGATGACTCGGATCAGGATGGAGCCATCTCTAGTAAAATATGTTAGAAATATGTGTTTTGCCTTGTCATGGTATAAAAAAACAGCAGAGTAAGTGTTTAGAGCATGAAAGTATGTGAAGTGTCTGCCATTGTCGAGGCCACAAGTGGTGCTGCACAGAAAGATAAAGCTTTCCAGTCGATTGTCATAAGACATCCATAACTCAGCCTTTGTTTTAAACTTTATTTGAAAGATCTGAGATGAAATCAGTGTGTAAGAGTGTGTGTGTGTGTGTGTGTGTGTGTGTGTGTGTGTGTGTGTGTGTGTGTGTGTGTGTGTGTGTGTGTGTGTGTGTGTGTGTGTCTCTCACCCCAGCCGTCTCTTTCTCCAGTATACTTGTTGTTTGGTCTTGGCTGAGTCCTTTGAGCTGCCACACTGAGACGCTCCCAACCAGCCTATCTATAGCACTCAGGATCGGAGGAGTTGGAGAGGATGGTGGGATAACAGGAGGAGGTGGAGGAGGAGGTGATGATAAGGAGGAGGAAGAGATTGTTGGTGATAAAGGGGCAGGAAGAGGAGGAGGTGTAAAAGTTGGAGTAAGATCAGAGGAGACAGCTGGCTGGATAGAAAGCAGGGGAGCAGGAGATGCTGGAGTAGGGGACAGAGGAGGAGGGAGAGATGGAGGAGGGTTTAAGGAGGGAGAGGGAGCAACTGAAGGAGGAGGAGGATTGGAAGAGATGGGCGGAGGGGGTTGGGAGATGGGAAGGAGAGGGGGAGGAGGTTTGGAGACAGGAGGGAGAGGGGAGGGGGGGTTGGAGGAGTGGACGGAGGTGGAGGAGGAGAAGAAGGGAGCTGGGAGGACTTCATCGCAGGAGGTGGCGGTTTGGGTCGACATGGCCGGACCGGAGGGTTTGAGGCGGGCAGGGAAGGTGGAGAAGATGGAGGGATGGAGGCAGACGAGGGGATGGATGGAGTGTCGACTGATCCTGTCAGAGGGCTTGTGTGGCTGTGAAGGAAGAAAGAGGTCAAAGGTCAAGGATGGAAATAACATGCGGAGGATTTGTTTATATCTAGTCTGCAGTTTTCCTCCAGAAACAAGCATCTGGTCACCAGAACCTGAGTCATTCTCAGTGACCGCAGGGACACTGACATGCAGTTTGTGCCACACAATGTGTTTCATTACTGTGCATAATTGAGACTGTTGTTGAGAGGATCAGGAGCCAGCTGTGCTTTCAAGAATCTGAGCCATTGTTTAGCTGTGTGGCACAAAACAGGGTCTGCTATTGCAAATAATCTTAATCTGAAAGAAAGTTAAAGGATAAAGCTGGTGTTATTCTAGATTTTTTCATATTATCAATTTCATATATATATATATATATATATATATATATATATATATATATATTCTGATATCTTTATATATTTTTTAATTTTAAAGTTTTGGGTGTACATTATATTTTTTATCATGTTGATTTTTGGAATGTTCTTTTTCTCTTTTTCATTATTTTGATTTTTTTTCTTTTTATAATTTTGTGTGGGGGTGTTGTGCTCTAATTTTTTAAATGATTTTGAGCTTCTTTTTGAAAAAAAAAAAGTTTTTCTGCATTGGGTGCTTTTACTTTTTATACTTAAACTACTTTTTCTTGATTATACTTTCTCTTACATAAGTACCATCTTCAATGCAGGACTTTTATTTGCCCGTCAATCATTCAATCCACCTACTGACAACAAAATCAGCTCATGTGGTCTACAAGTAACCAGAACTACGTCACTTTAGAAACATCGATATAATATGCATACAACATACAAAGTAACATGTCTGTGGTTTGCAGAGATGTTAGACGCTGTATACTGTATAATGCGGCTCTAATGATGCACATTAAACGCGTGTTGAACCCGTTCATATGAGTCAGCCATCACTCTGTCATTGTTAGAGAATAACTGATAATCCAGAATTGTAGAGTAACAATGGGCTTCGTGTGCAAAGAAAGTTTTGTATCACGTCTACACTTCATTTAATATTCACATGCTCCCTCTCTTGTTCTCACTCTGCAGTTGGTGATAAATCTCTTTCGGTTTTTCACTGCAAGCGACAAATTCCACATAATTTAGGCCTTAAATTATTTATGAATGCAGCTTTAGAATTGAGTCATAGTTGTGTAATTTCCTTTTAAAAAAAACGTAATTTCCTAAAACAGCACAGCACAGTTAACATTAGTCAGGAGCAAATAGCACATTTGTTGGGTACTGTTCAGACGGATCCACATTTGTTGTGTTACTGAGTATTTGTGGCAGCAGGACGGTGTATGTGCGACCAATACAAAACAAACAACAGTGTGTGTGTGTGTGTGTGTGTGTGTGTGTGTGTTTGTTCATGTTCATGGTAATGAAGGAACATGTCACCCAGTGCAATAGTGTGGCTAAATTATGCGATTTTGAATGACGATGGAGCTCTGTGGCACAGAGGAATAAGATACATACAGTAACAGGTCAACTGGTCATATATAACTTTAAAGGGATAATTAGGATTTTTTGAAGTAGTAGTATGTGTAATTGTCCTCAGTTTGGATCTGACATGTGAGCTAAGCAATGCTCTGATGTGGATGGGGTCAGTAACATTTATTTTAGCCACCTAAAAAGAGTCCCAGCTAAAAAAAAAATCAATACTGGAATAAGTGTATGCAACATTGTGGTTATTGTCACCACTGCCTGTTCTGATGGTGAAGACTTTAATGGTTTCAGTTTCCCATCAAAGCCACCAGACTCCAATGACAGAAACGTCATTTTAGCTCGGTGAACACAAGAGCTGCTGGTCAACAGTTATTTAGTTTGTGTTATTGTGTGACTTTGGCATTTTAAAAGGGTCAGTTCAGATTCACCAAAGTCACACAATAACACATCTTAAATCTCTGTTTTTCCCAGTGGAGTCTGGCTTTGAAGAGAGTGATGTGACAGCTTCATTTTCCCATTAAAAATCACTTTCTGACAATAAAGGAAAGCAGTGAATAAACACCAAATACAGCGAGCACTTACGTACACTGATATTTGTTTTTTTAGGTGGCACTTTTTTTTTTTTTTTTATTCATGTTTTTGTCAGACAACAGAGCATAAGAATCATTGACTACAACAATCATTACATCCATATAGTCAGCTCTCTGTCCTTTTTTTTTTTGGTTTTGAATAAGCAAGACAAACAGAACTACATAACAGCTAGCACAAAAAAAACCAAAAAAAACAAACAAAAAAAAACCAAAAAACACAAACAAACAAACAAAAACAAAGTGCCTACAAACTTAACTTGACATCTGGGTATACTTGACTCTTGACTTTCACATCCAATACAGAATATACCTAACTCACAATATCTGACAAAGCAGATGCATCCTCTAAATATTGCAAAAAGGGACCCCAGACTTGGTTAAAGATATCTTCTCTCCCCTTAACTCTGTAAGTTACCTGTTCATATAAAGCCATTTTGGTCATTTGTTCAGTCCATTCTTTAAAACAACAAACAATAAATGACTTCCAGTGCCTTAATATTATCCTACAGCCTGTTGTGGTGGCTAGACGCACCCATACTCGCTGTCTTCCAGTTAGATTTATGTTATCTGGTAAAAGACCCAAGATACACAAAGCTGGCGACTTAGAAACATTAATATGAAAAAGACCATTCAAGAGCTTAATGATCCCATCCCACAAGTGATCATTTTTTCCACATCCATACAGCATATGAACTAAAGTCCCTATTTCTTTCTGACATTTCCAACAAGTATCTTTGTCAACTAATTTCAGTTTAGCAAGTTTACTGGGGGTCCAATAGTTTCTGTGGAGTAATTTGTAATAGATAAGCTGGGACTGTGTTTCGTGTGAGCAACCATACCAAGATGCAACCAGTTTCTTCCAGCTATACTCTGAAACCTGAATTCCCAAGTCTTTCTCCCAGCACAGTTTCAGCCCCTCTAAATGAGGTGCACGTGCCTCTCTAAATATCCCATAGAACTTAGAAGCTCTGATTCTTCTGTTACCAGGAATTAGGAATAACTCTTGGATACTAGATGGGGGGTCTAGGCCAGTTTTCAAATTAGTTTTAATACAGTGTCTGATTTGTAAAAATCTCCAAAACTCCTTCTGATCTAGGTGAAATTCTTGTTTAATGTCAATGAATGATTTCAAGCCATTTTGACCAAATACATCCCCCAATTGGTTAATTCCTGCACTAGCCCACTCAGCCCACATGAAAGGTGATTTACCAATTAATAGGTGGCACTTTTTTAAGGTCGCTAAATCACATTTTGTTGCTGGCCCCCATACACAGCAGTACACTGTTTAGCTTCCATGTCGGACTCTTTTCTTGTCCGCTTGTTCTCACAAGGGTCGCGGGGGGCTGGAACCAATCCCAGCTGTCATTGGGTACGAGGCGGGGTACAACCCAGACAGGTCGCCAGACTATCGCAGGGCCGACACGTACAGACAGACAACTTTTCACACTCACAGTCACACCTACGGGCAATTTAGAGTCACCAATCAACCTGAACTGCATGTGTCTGGAATATGAAAGAGAGCCGGAGAACATGCAAACTCTGCACAGGGCGGCCCCCGCCCATGGACCAAACCTTGTTTCAACCTGGGATCAAACCAGGGACCCTCTTGCTGTGAGGCGACTGATGCTAACCATGACACTACAGTGTCTCCCAACTTGGGACATGCCGACTTAAATCTGTTGTTTGTGATATATTATCTGTAGAAAAGTACCCCATACAACCCCACTTCAAAAAATCTGAACTAGAATGCTAGCTAACCTAGCTGGGGTACTGGCTGTTTTTGTCTCTTGTCCAAATTTTTGCTCCTCAGAAACAATTGTCTAACAACAGGAAGGGAGACGAGAGTCAAATGCAACACTGTCATAATAAGAGGAAGCAGAGCTTATGTGGGAATCGGAAAAGGTAGTCATGACTCTGAGCAATAATATCACCATGAGAAAGATGCAACAATAAGATACAACTAGCAACCAACTTAACTTAGCCTTCAGATGGCAGAGAACGCCTTTCTGTTGGTCTGATGGTTTTACTTTGTTGAGCTTAGAGATATGACAACACAATCTTTATTTACTTGAACTCTAAGGCAGTTTCACTCACATTCAATCAGCACTGCCTTCAGTATAACAGCATGTTCATATTAACTCAGTTTAATACAGTGTTTGTTGAGATGCTGTTTGCAGTTAGAACAAAATACAGGCTTTTAATGAGAAAACAATGTGACCACATCAGTCCATTTTTAGATTTTACACGGAGGCTTCCAGTGCTGTTCAGGCTGTTTTCTTGCCCTTTTGGTGAGTTTTGGTTAGGCAATTAATACAAATCACAGCGGATAGTGGCAAATTGTTGTCAAACTTTGTGTTGCATCACAAGCAGAATGACGCAATGCGCTGCTTGTGCCCTTTGAGCTACTGCTCTGTCTCTGTTTGTACTTAAAGCTAAGCTATGTGTTCAGGTCAAGAGAACAACTCCTTTATTGTGGAAAAAACACCACAGTCAATCCCATAAACCATTTTGGGCCTGGACAACCAGCAGCAAATCAAATTAGTATACCCATTATCTGTCCTTACATATGTAATGTTACATGTCAGATGTCCACATGAAACAAGATCAAAGTAAAAAATGATGTAAATAAATGTAAAAGAATTGGGAGCAAAAACTCAGGCATAAGACCTTTCTAAATACTTCCAACATTTTCTACTTTACAAGCAAGCAATTCATGATAGATGTCATTATAAGGTCATCTGCTCCAGATGCTACTATAAATGTTTACATTATGTAGCAAACACTGCAACATGTAGCCACATGCTAATGACAGGTGAAACATCTAGTTTGGGCTGCAGATGTTAATTTCTCCCTGATTTAGGATCACATTCCTGCTGGAACACGTTGGGTTGTGTTTAAACGCTTTTGTTGGTAAATTTTTAGCAAGAGCAAGTGCAGCTTAACTTTGTTACAGTCATTGCCTGGCTACAGTACACTGCTACATGTAGCCATCAGCTAACATTAGGGAACTATGTAATCTTAGATGCTGATGATGTTACATTTCCCTTATATTTGATGGTAGACCTGCTGGAGCATATTCAGTTGTGTTTATTAGCTTTAATTGGAACCTTTTATGTGAGATTTTTAGAAAGATAAAGTACAGCTATACATTGTTACAGTTATTATCTGGCTGCAAGTACACTGCTACATGTAGCTACATGCTAACATTGTGGAAACATGTCATGTTGTTTGCTGATCTTGTTCATTTCTCTGATTTTGAATTATATTCCTGCTGGAACATGTTTGGTTGCGTTTAAAAACTTTTATTGATGCCTTTTAATAGGAGAAGGTGCAGCTGTTCTCCGTTACTGTCATTACCCACCTCAACCACACTGTTACATGAAGCTACAACGTCAAAGAAAATTTAACCCCCATTTCTAATCTACTGGAACATGTCCAGCTTTCATTTGATATTTTTAACAGGAGAATGTGCAGCTATACTCTGTTACAGACATTCCTCAGCTGCAAGCACGCTGCTACATGTAGCTACATGCTAATGTCAGGAAAATATGTAATCTTAGTTGCAGATGTTTTTCACAGTAGAAAGTGCTGCAATTCCCTGTGACAATTATTCCCCTCGCCGTAAGAGTGCAGATGTCACGAGATGCCGGAGACCTTGAAACGCTGACCAATCAGAGCAGACCAGACTTTTCGGGGAGGGGAGCTTAAAGAGATGCTAGAAAATGTTGTTCTTCAGACAGAGGATGAGGTTAACGAAGTGTTTTTGATAATTAAAGTTGAGTAGTGTAGAAGTAGTAGCAGTAGAAACCCAAAATACAAATATTAATCTGAAAATGACCATTAAGTCGTAGGTCCTCTTTAAAGAGAAAGAAAGACATCTTGTGCCAGATCTGTGATTTTAAATGTACCATAGGGAGTTTAGAGGTAATAACGGGTCAGTTCACCCAAAGTGAACCCAAACAAAACAAACAAACAAAAAAAACCACAATATTTTCTCACTTTAATAGACTTTCCATGTAGTTTTTGGCCCAGCTTATCCAGTGACCCCACTGTCTGCACCTATCATTGGATCTCTTATCTACAGTAGAAGTAGCTCTTTCCCAAACTGTGGTCTGTTTAGAGCGAGATCAGTCTTCCTTGAATATCCTTCAAAATTGAGGAAATCACATGTCTACAGAGCTAGACCCCAAAATCCTGTTTTAGCCACATGCACACGTCACACTTGCTCACATGTCCTGCTTGCTCACAGGAAAAGGGCAGAATAACCATGAGGTCAGCTAAATCTTCTCTGGGGTAGCAACGTTGCAGTTGTCAGAAAAAAAAAACGCAGCACACATTCTGGAACATATTCTTTATGGTTTTATCTCCATAACCATTTGGTAACATCATATGCTGATATTCAGTGCATATTATCATAGTCTGAGAGAGTTGTTTTCAAATGTGTGGTATGAGCTTTCTTTGTAGTTCTTGGGATAGCACACCATCACTTTACTGATTGGTGGGAAATAACTAAGTATATTTACTGAAGTACTGTACTTAAGTGCAGATTTGTAATGCAATTGTTTAAGGCCCGCTTTACTCAGGTATTACCATACCATGGCACTTTTACTTATGCTCCACCACAATGTACTTATACTTTTAATAGATTATTTTTATTCAACAATATTAATACTTTAACTTGTAGGAATACTTCATCCACAAAATGACCATTTGTATATAAATTACTCACCCAGTGTTACATAAAATTCATAAATAAAACTTTTTTTTCTTGCATGCCTCCACAGCGAAAAAAGCGAGAAAATTCATAATGAAATTAAGTAAATGGAGTCCGCATTTAAACAACAGCCAAACTATATCAGGCCATCCCATTTCAAACTCTCACTCAACTTGTTCAACATAATCCAAGTCTCATTTATCCAGTTGTGCTCAGTGTGTGTATTTACATGAAAACCTGGCTATTTAAAACACTTTGTTCTGCAGGTAACATGCATGGTCAAGCTTGTTCATTGAAATCTGCTTATGCATTTCACCGAGTTTGAATGTACATGCTTGGCTGGCATGCTACTCCTTTGTGTGTGAGACTGAGTATGTGGAAGTTTTTTTTTAAATAGTAATGTTTTTCGAGACAATGAATGTGATTGTGAAGCACTGAGCAAACAATGAGATAAATAAAACTTGGATTATACTGCACAAGTTGTGTGAGAGTTTGTGAACGGATGTTTGATATAGTTCTTGCTTTTGTTAAACATGGACCTCATTTACTTTAGGTCATCAAGAATTTTATCAGTTTTTGGATTCTTCGTTCACTGTAGAGACGTGAGAAAATCTGTTTTCTTTACAAATCCAGTGTAACATTGGGTGAGTAACTGATAAACAAATAGTCATTTTGTGGGTTAAGTGTTCCTTTGCGTAATACATCTAAATACATCATCCACCCTTGCCTTTGCGTGACCTAACATGACCTTTAGGATAATCACATTCTCATGAAGTAAAGGAAAAAAGCAAAACAATCCAGGCACTAGCCTTTCTAACAAAATAAATGTAGAAAGTTAATCATAATGTACAATTAATTCTTTTACTCTTAATGAAAAAAATATTGTAAGACTCAGCAAACGCTGCAGCCTTGACCAGCCTCAACATGTTAACCGACACAAAGAGCAGCAAGTGCCGCTCGAACAAAACGGCTCCTAAATCACATCATCATTTAGTCGAAAGTTAAAAGTCGGGTGGTTATCTCTCAACGAGTGACATTCAAACGTGCAAAAAGAGTCCCACACGCCTTTTTTCAAGTGGTCAGTGGAAACTTTCAACTTCTCACACAAGTTGGATGAAACAAACCCCAACTGTCGGCATTTCTCTAACTACACGGTCACAGCTCTCTCCGTGCAACTCATGTTAGACATCAGATTTAGTGAAACACCATCAACACAGAATCTGCTATTTTTTTAAAAAAAAAACTGAGAAGCTATTGACCTAAATATTAGTTGGTGAGTCATCACATCTGTTTTTCCTGCTGTTGCTGTCTAACTTTCGACCCCCGACTCCCTCTCCCCTCCACCACAGCTACAGCCCCCGCTCTCTGACAGCAGAGTTCAGCTCTGCGCTGTTTTCACCTCGCTACATTATCACCGAGCCGTCACGCACTCACCCTGCGTCCTGGGAAACAACGCTGGCTTCCATCATATTTCCACAGATTGAGTGCTGGACTGCTCTCTGTCACTGTGTGTCTCTCAGCTCCATCGAAGAACCCCGCCTCTTCTCTGGCCCCCCTCCTTTTTTCTTCTCCCTCCTGTTGATCGGACTGAATAAGGAAAAACGAAAAGGCAAAGGGAAAAAGCGGTCTCTCTGTCAGCCCTGCCCTCCGTTTCTGCCTCGACTTCCTGAGCTGATCGTCAGGCAGGAAGAGGCCGAGCACTTTGGGCAGACTTCTTCTTCTGTCTTTTTTTTTTTTTTTTGGTCTATGACATGTTCTCTTTCAGATTCAGTCTCATGCAATCATGCTTTCTGCTTCTACTTTTCACAGTCATGTGCTATTACTGTACCAACTTATGTGACCCTATAATCTTTGCTCGTTTTTGCATATTCAAACAGTATTTTTCAGTAATTAACGAATCTTACAGAAAAACGACCCCTGCTCAGATTCTGCATATGTGGCCTAAATATTCAGCAGATTCCCTGTTAGCCTCCTCCTCTCCTCCCCTCTCCTTTAAAGATTTCCAGATGCTCCCTGTTCACACTGGAATGTCGCTACAACTTCATGTCTCCCGCAAGCTTCATTCTTTTGAGCCCCCCACCTCTTTTCTGCCCTCTCCTCTTACTGCCTCCTCACACCTCCCACTTCTTTACGTCCCTAATTAACCCTTGAAAACCTAGATCGACGTCAGTTTCCTTGTGCTGTATTGATATGCCCTTTACAAGCATTTACATCTTAGAAACCACAGATTTTCATTTTTAATGAGAAAAAAAAACAATTAGAAACTTGGCAAGAGATGTTCCACAAATTAAAAAAAATGTTTAAGGTAAAGAAAATGACCTTAGCTAAAAAAAAAAAAGAGAGAGCGATAGAGAGAGAGAAAATCAGTAAAAAAAAAGATCAAATAACCAAGGAAAAATAATGAGAAAACTTTATAATTATTATAACTATGTATTACAAATTAGGTTACATAAAATAATATAATGATTAATTTTATATATTTTTTTATTTTATTATTTTACTATTTATTATTATTTTTTATTATTATTTGATTATTTTTTACTTTCTCTTTCTTTTGTCAATTTCAGGTAATTTTCTTGTAACTTTTGACAGTTGTTTTTGCTCATTTTTGGCTCTTTTCTTGTTAAGTTGCTTACCGCTATCTGTCCATGTTTTTATAAGTTTCCAAGGCTTAAACTCACTGCTTTCAGTTGTCTTGTCTTCCCACCTTGGCCTGCTTGCAATCTTTTTTAAACCTTTGTCGAGATCCACTTTTTTAAACCTTTGTCTAGATCCATGTAGATCCCTTTTGGGGTTAGACTGGTGTGTTGGTGTACAGCTTTTAATGTAAAATGTAAGTATCCACACAGTTCCAGGGGCTTTTTTTTTGTACCCTAACAAGAATCAGATCAGGAGGAATGACTTAATACTTTGCAGACAAATACAAAAAACTAAAGAAAAAATCTGAGTACTGGCCCAAACTTTGCACACAAAGCATACTCTGAAGGTCACTGTCTTCCATTTCTTTAATTCACATTTGCATTAACTGTAAAACCCACAGATGTAGAGGTGTGTGGACGTGTACAGGCTTTGTGGTCTCTCGCTCTCACACACATACACACACACACACACACACACACACACAGCCATGCATTCACAGTGCAGCCAAGTGCGACAAATGTGCATCTGCTTCCTGTGCAAACAGAGGTGGTCATACATGCTCTCTGCAAACTGAATTCAGCTGACTGTGACGATTAGTTTTCACTGGCAGTGAGCAGCCACCGGAGGGAGCTGTGGTACTGACCAACATACACCATAGTTACAGTAGTAGTTGCTAAGGCGGTGGACTATTATAGAACAAAGGCCGCTACACAGCATGAAACATGGCCAGTGCTCTTTTAGCCACTGTTTTGTCAGTAACCATGTCATCAGAAGGGATCATTAAAATATCACTGTGGTCACAGCTGTTCACAGAAATGCTCATCTAGCTGCCTCATAATATAAGCTTAGGTTATGGTGGTGCAGCCAAAACAAATCTGACCAAAGCTTGACTTAAATGATCTTAGGTGTCTTAACTGATTATTTTAGCAACAAGGGAGCAGTGAAACTAGCTGCAAATACAAACACTGATCAATACTATCACCTTATGAAGTTGTTTTGTTGAAACATAAATAAAAAAGGTTCAGCAGTGAGGTTTAAAGCTGCATAGTTGTGTTCTTGTCCACTTGGGGGCAGCACAACAAACTATAAACAAAACATTTTGGCAATATTGACATTATTATGATATTATGGAGTTCTTATGACGAGAGTGTAAGCATACTGTTCTCATCCCAAAGTCAAATGGAGCAGCTGTGGCTCAGAGATAGAGCAGGTCGTCCACTAATCGGTAGGTTGGTAGTTTGTTCCCCGCCTCCTCCAGTCAACATGTCAAAGTATGCTTGGGCAGGATACTGAACCCCAAATTGCTCCTTATGACTGTTCCATCAGTGTGTGAATGGTTCAAAAACCAAGTAGCACATGGCACCTTGGACAGAAGCCTCAGCCACCCGTGTGTGAATGTGTGTGTGAATGGGTGAATGTGATTCGTAATGTGAAAGCGCTTTGAATGGTCAAAAATGACTACAAAAGCGCTTGCAGTGATTTTGGCGGAAGATCCCAAAACAACAAGCCACCTTTCGTGTCTGTATGACATGCCTCCAGATGGCGTCAGTTTGGAATGTGACTGGACAGAACGGCTCGGGGTGTTATGACACGCCGCTGGATGGCACATGCTGTGACTTTCTTTTCCTGCACCTTATTATGTGTGTCATTCTCCTAAATCTAACCATCTGTGGCAGCAAGCACATTTGTTGTTTTCTCAGCTTTGGTTGCCATGTGCTTTTGTTGTCAAAACATAACCACATGCAGCACAATCCCAACATGTGCTTTTGTTGACATCACGGTTGGGGCATCCTGGAAGGTCAACAGCAGACGCAGAAAAATAGCCAGAGTGTAATATGCAGATGCAGAAAGAAAGGCTGATAAATACCCATGACTACTACAGAGTCATTTGATGCAGGTTTAAATGCTAGCTGATTCCTTTCAGCTTGATGTTAGCAGGTATTAGTGTTTTTTGGGGTTTTTTGTAGTGGGAATGGGGCTCTAGCCTTTGGCTTGGTTCGACTTCTGTTCTGGGCTGCTGAAGGGGTCAATCTGAGGTATTTTTTGCGGTTTGGATACCTGCTGCTGCTGTTAAACCAGGTTGATCAGGAGCTGAGTTTGTGGACTGTAAAACCAAAACAAAGAGCTAAAAGACACTAAAATGCTTTGCAGAGCTGGGCGAATCTGCAGTTGACTGCTAATTCCCTGCAGATTCATCATTATGAGAAACCCAGTTCACATTACATATAGTTATTTGATCTATTCTAAATGAAATATAAAACTATTGACAGTGTAGCTTCCAAGATATACTATGCACTGTAAGACATGATCATATTTTATCAGCCAGTTTAGGAGTCACACTAGTCATTGCAACATAGCATGTTAAAGACCCCAAAGTCCCTAAAAAGCTTTCTTTTTGTTCTGCTAAACTGTATGATAAATGTTCCATGTTTCACTAGACATTTCTTTCCGATCACCGCTCTACTTGGCGAGCTCACTGCGCTTTCTGTGAAAATGTGATTCGTGGTATTTGTGTCAGTTACAGGCCACCATATGCTGTGCCAGAAGCCTACTGTGGTACTTCCTAGCCAGTACTTTGTCTTTTATCTGCTCTCTGAACACAGCCACTCTCCTCTGTTTTAGCTGAAATAGACACAGAGCATTTGGGTGAGGTGATTCATTTGTTTACCAGGAGCAGGCTGCAGGATTTGACTGTCTTTCAAAATTCCTTAGTGATGATAATAAACCAAGCAGTGAATGAGTGCAGCAGTTGCCTGTTCAAACACAATGAAGTTTTTTCTTGATGGAGATAGACACGACTGATGGAGAGAAGAAAGAGTTCATATACAGCATGATTCACATATACATATTTAACATATATAATTTATCATACACCATTAAACAGTCACTTATAAACTGCAATGATTCATGTGCAAAACATAACTGAATCCATATTACATAGACTGGTTATAACCTTTCAGTTCTCACACACACTAATCATATCTGTACCTTTTCTGCCTTTCTGCTTACTGTTAGCTTATTATTTTCACATAGAATACAGTGCACTACATCAAAAGAAGCATGTAACCTTCCCTTACACCCACCCCAGCTTCTCACTTGTAACAAGTACATTAGCTAAAAAGAAGCTAATATAGAAATATAAAAAATATACAATATAAAAGAGCCTGCAATATATCAGACAAACTTCACAATTTGTCATAATTCATTCAGATGGTCTCCTTGTATCAGTACTTTCCCCAAGTCGCCATGTTCCAAAAAATATGTGAGGGTCCCCAAAACTTTTCATACAAATTCAGTTTACATGTATTTATGTAATATATAACATTTTTTCCATAAAAATTATTGACCCTACATACCTTTTCTTGATTCAAGCCCCCAATTCTAGATATTTTTTTTCTTCCAGTAAAATCATAACTACAGTTTTGCCTGCAGTAAACACATCAGTTCATTTGAATTATTATTTTTTCCTCCAAAGAAGATCAGATGGATTCAATCCCCAAATAACAGCCTTCGCTACCTATAAAGACAGGCTTTTATCAGTCATACAAACAACTTCATCCTAAAAAGTTCTTATCATTTTATATTCCTGTATGCAGTGTATAAACGTCCCTCGTAGAAGGCCACACAAACTTCTGGAATTTTATTGTAAAATCTGTGTATTTTAGTAGTTGACAAGTAAGTGTGCATCAACCAGTTGTACTAAAGAAATTTCAAGGTTGGAATCTGCTGTTTGTACTTGCCCCTCTGTACAGGCCCTGTCCCATTCCCCAGTTGATATTTTTGAATTTAAAGGAAATTGGGGAAGTGGGAAACAGCAGAGCTCAGTGGAGGGGCAGGTCAGATGGTTGGGCTGTTGGGAAAGGGGTTATCGTGGGCAGGTAGGCACAGCTGAGTCTGAAATGAAAAGACACTTAAGCCATGTTTAGATGAGAACGGCCCTACTGAAAACGGAGAAGTCTTTCCTTTGTGTTTTAAAAAAAATCCATGTTCATATGATAACATTGTGCAAAAACGATCCTCGTGTACATGGATCCATAAAAACAGCTGAAAAACGCTGTAGTATGCATGTCAGGCCAGTAGTTGGCAGTGTAACTTTGTAATGACACATCATAGAAGAACACCACAAACATGCGCAAAGTGCGGCCGGAACATCACTGTTCTCACAGGATCCGTGCTTTTCCAGTTTACACGGCGAAAGAAGAGGTTTCATTTTCAGGAGATTACGCTGTGGAACCCCGTTTCAAAAGTTTGTGTTTTCAGGCCCCCAAAACGCTGTTACTGTGTGAACAAAAGGTCAAACTGCAACAAAACTTGAACGTTTCATGCAAGAACTGTTGCTGTGTAGAGAGACTATAAAAGAAGCGACCCCTTAGAGTTTATTTAGACTGCCAGCTAGAAACCATTTTTTGGCATGTCTAGATCCAACACGCCATTGGAAAGCCATGTCACCAGCCTTGCTACGTAGTTACTGACACCTACATCGTTACCATGGCAACCATGGTAGAAAGACTGATGTCTGGAAATCTGATCTGATCACTTGCAAAAAAACCTGTGTGAACAGTCTGTGTCCAAGATCTGAAACAGTCAGAACATATAGCCTTCGAGACATGGAATACCATCCGGAATAATGAATGAATATTGGATGAATGGGAGACAATTTATGACAATGAATTTATGTGCACTTAAGCAGTGGGCGGGTTGGTGGCATTCCCCCAGAAATTAGAAGGTTAAAGTTTGAACCGGTTTAGGCACAAAAACAACCTGGTTGGTTTAGATAATTATTGCAGTTTGGATCATAGTTCAATGGACCTATGTTCTCATTGTGGTTTGGATTTAAATGGCCCTACCAGCTGATCCTTGTTAAGGTTAGGGGACAACCCAAAGCTGCTGGCCATACGTTAAGGTGTACCATTTACCCTAAATTGCAAATAAAACCTCAGAAAACAGGAAGAAACAAACATGAGCTTGAACTTGATTACTGTCAGGCTTCATGTTCTCACAGCTGTTGGTCTTATCAAATATAACATGCTCAGCTGTCCAGTGTGGACACACCAAGCTGTGCAGTCTAAAAAAAATCCAGCCACAGATTTTCAGACCAACTCACTGTTTTTCTTTCAGAAAATGTATTTTTCACGGTATTGACTGAGATCTTTCTTCCTGTCTCTACTTGCCTCTCTCTATCTCCTGTCTGTCTTTCTCTCCAACACACACACACACACACACACACACACACACACACACGCTCACAGAGTCAACACCACTTGAGCTCACATAGCGAACAGGCATAATAAAAGGGAGTGTGAGTCAGTCTCTGTCTCTGTCAATCACACACAACATCATGGAAACGACTGGCTCAATTTTAACAAGACCAGCTACAGCGCACAATTGAAACTGAGTTTCAAAAAGCCCGTACAATTTTCAGTGTGTTTCCCTGCATTTCTGTCATAGACAGTATAAAAGGAGTGGACGCACCCATTGTGACATCACCCATTGGTTTGTGGACTACAGTTTTGAAGCCTCAAGTTGGTGTAGTGTACACAACACGCCCCTATAGACCATGCCCACCACTAGTACGAGACAAACCAACACGTTCTCATCCCAACTTGTCACATGGTGCTGCTCTTTCATGCACATAATGGGACGACGCCACGTGGTTCTTATGTTTACACAATATGAGCACATGGCGACCAAAGTGGACTGTCACAGTGGTTTGGATTAGGCAAAAGTCATGGATGGCTAGGTTTAGGCAAAAGAGGCACATGGTAGGGTGTAGAAAAAAACTCACATCCACACAGGAAGCAAACTTCAGACTCCCGCACAAACTTCTGTTGTTTGTTGGACCCATTCACTTCCCCACCTGCCCGCTCTAGAGGTGCACTTGCGCTCCTTATATTACGTTGTTACCAGCGGTGATGTTACTTGACACTCTCCTTCAGTGACCAGTTCCGTCTGGCCACGTTTTCAAGAGAAGCCGCCTGTTGGCATTACATTCGGACTCGCCTGGTGCCAGGCAGCCGTCTGCCAGCGTATAATTAAAACACCACCGCTTCTGCCTGATCGTGTTTCAGTTGGATGCAGAAGAGAGTTTAGAGTGAGAACAGACTGGACAAAGCCACCAACACAAAAGTTTTCTGACCCATGTTACATTGATTCACTGTAGTGAATAAATATGAGACTAAATGTAGCGATAATCCACTTTATGGTTCAGAATACATGAAGACGTGATTCATTTTGTAAGTAACAAGATGTAGCCTTCCCATTACCCTAACCTCAACTTGCTTTTAAGCCAGTACTTCATAGCCAGCTAATTGCTTGCTCAGCATAAGCATAAGTAACGAACTGAAGCCTTCCCATTACCCTCACCCTAACTTTAACCATCTCTCTTTTATTATAATCTATGATTTTAGCATAATATTTGATAGCTAGCTTATCACTAACTTAGCAAATTTGTTTGGACTTCCGCCTTCAGGCCACGAAGCAAAGGAGGCTGATTGTGGACTGACATGTCAGTATGGTTGGTGAATCCTTTAGCAAGTGGGAGGGTGACGTAGCTGTGCTCAAACACGTTTTACACTGCCTTTTCACGACAGGAGATATGGTGCTGTCATGCTGCCTTGCTGTTCTGTATAAAAGCTACTGTCGTGAAATAGGAGGACAGAATTGTCTGGCAAAACAATGTTTGTGTTAAAGAGACAGCTGGCAGGATGGGACTATGGGCAGGATGGGTGTGGTGTTTTGATGGTGTGTTATGCGTGCAACCCACTGCGGGAGATTTAAAAACCGGCTGATAGCAGTAAGCTGCTAACTCAAAGACAAAATTGGAGATGTAAATTTCTGTCGATTGGGAAAATAATAAGATTCCGGAGTTCTTTTACCCTCCGAGCAGAGGACGAGATCAGCTGACATACAACAGGGACGGTAAATGATTGTTATTGCCATGTCAAGCCATTTTTAGTGTTGCACATTAGAGGCCTATGCTGTTGTGTGAAACGTCACTCCTGTCATGCCTCTTTTGGATCTGCAATGCTGGCATGCTGTCTAAAGTCAAACACTGGAGCAGCATGATGCTACCATTGTTTAGTTCTGGATAGAAATGCAAATGAGGCATAAAGAAGAGACATCATGGTGACCTAATAGCACAAACTCTGTGTAAAAAGGGGTACAGATACACATACACAGACCCCTCCATGTTCCACACACACACAATGTGAACTGGGACCAAAGAACGAAAGACTTTTCAAGGCAAAACTAAAATATACATTAATTTATATGTTATGCCAACCGCACAACATAATAACCAATATCATAATATTATTGTCATTAATGAATCTGTTTATTTCATTTTAATTCAGTTCATCAGGTTTTATTCAGTGGATAATATCAGATTGTTTAGCAACAGGAGGTCTAACTTCCAATATGAAAAAATAGTTACATGAGATAAACGTTAAATTCTTAAGACAAGAAAGATAAAATGGAAAGTGGAAGTTTATTGAAGTTTTTGCCATTTGACATCTGCTCCACACCCCCTGGACAGCAGACTGTAATATCAGAAAAAATTACTCCTCTTGTTTCCTCTTGATTCTCTTTTATCTGCCTGCAACTCCACCGACCCATTGCCTACTGGCAGCCTGCGGGCTACGTAAGGCCTGCCATAGCTTTCCATCTGGCATTTTTTTCTTCCTATATTGAAGCAACCTCATAATGTGAGATGGAAATAATAATTATATTGGAAATGTTTTTCCTACAAGTATGTATGTTCCACCTAGTATTAAAACATCAGCAATTGTCAAAGCACCACTTGGAGTAAGTTAATAAAAGCCAAGCTTTCAGAAAAAAATTGTGCAATAGTCCACCTTCCACCTGTTCTTCTCCTCTCTCTGTCACTCTGTCTGTCAAACTCACACATGCGGCACCACAGTGATTGGGTTTTTTTTCCCCCCTTATTATTTAACATTTATTATTTTTTTATTGTATTATTAACATTTTATTATTAAACAAATATTAATCAATTTAAGCCATATACTGTATACTGTATATAGCAAGCTTGAATTATTGCATTAAAATTATGTATACGTGTGTGTGTATTATTACAGTTAACAAAAACTGGGCAGGGTTACTTTGCCGTTTCTTTATTTTCTGTTAGAAATCCAGTTTTGTCAATGCTTTTTTCATCAGTATGGAGATGTTTGATGACCATGTCAGGTCCTCTGTAATGCTGATTCATAGGAACCTAAAACTGCTCACTTGCTTCACCTCAGCTACATTAATGTAGACAGAGTGTGTCTTCTGTCTGCCTCCTCTTTTCTAAAATCAATGATTAGTTCCTTGGTTTTGCTGAAGTTGACGAGTAGGTTGTTTTCTGTGAACCACTCTGATTTCCTCCTGACACTAAGTGTCATTGTATGTAATCTGGCCGATAATGGTGGTGTCGCGAAAACTTTGCAACAGAGTTCTCTCCATGTTAGGGGCTGGAGTCGTAGGAGTACAGCGTGAACAGGAGGGGGCTGAGCACACAGCCCTGGGGCACTCCAATGTACAACACTAGAGTGGGAGGAGATGTGACCATCAATCAAAACTGACTGTGGTCTGTTTGTAAGGAAGTCCAATATCAAGTTGCAGAACGTAGTAAGTTTATCAGTCAGCTTCATAGGGGAGATTGTGTTTAATGTTGAGATGAAATCAACAAACAGCATTCTGATGAAGGTGTTCATTTCAAGATGTGTGGGGGCTGAGTGGAGGGCAGTGGAAATGGTATCCGCTGTGGATCTGTTGGCTCTGTATCCAATCTGGTGAGGATCCAGGTTGGCTGAGATGTTGTTTTTGATGTGCTGGAGATCCACTTTCACAAAATACTTTATTAGAATGGTGGTGTGCCACAGGGCCATAGTCATTTAGACTAGACACTGCAGACTAAGAGTGATGATGGCTGTCTTGAAGCAGGTTCATACTTGTATTTGAGGTTTCTACTCCAAATTACTTCCTTGCCTTAATAGTCAAAAACATTTTATTTTCCTCATATGTTTGTGCTGGAACACCTGTATTCACCGTCTCTTTAAGGCCCCTCCTGAAAAAGCTCTGATTTCATTGGTCACTATAAGCGGGTGTTCTGAATCTCTACACACTGCACCATCATTGCAGCCTAAATGACTCTAATGAAGAATAGTGGCATTTTCCACTGTAACAAATCATGAATAAAAACTTCTAAACACAGCTGGACATGTACAAGCAGGAATATGAGTTGAAATTGCAGAGAATTTGCAACATGGTCAACCAAGTTTATATGTTTCCCCAAAAACTCTAAACTACTCGCCTCTGCTATCGGGTACTTTTCTGGGGGTCATTTTCCATTAGAAGATAGTACCAGCTCAGTGTAGGTGGTCGTCATAGTGACGCCGTGGGACACTTCCACTTTGGGAGAGCCCCATTTTCCGGTGTGCACCACTTCTGCAGCATGTAACATTCATAAATTGTGCGGCAGCACGCGGTCAGTAACAGGGTTACTGCGAAATAAATTCTACAATATCCGCTGGTAACATTTCATCTCTCTCTCTGTTCCTTCTGTCAGATGATAAGGAGTTCAGGTGACTACATAAATGTAGGAAGTTGAGTACAGCACCGCTTCACTGCAGCCGGAATAAACACGGATGTTAAATAGTGGAGACAGATGTTCAAAAATGGAGTGTAATGAGCGAATAAATACACAACATTGACATATTACTTCTATTTTTAATTATTTCAGGAATCTGCATGTGCAGAAAATATATATTCTGAAACACAAAGGTGAACCATTTTTATAGCTCCCCGTGAACATCTCAGGGGAGTTGAGCTCCCCTTAGCTCCCCCATAATTCAAACTACGTATACACAGACTCGCACTCACTGGAAACGCTTGTTTCGAGTAAATAAGTATATTATGCGGGACGTTTGCACCTCCATGTGCGTCCACAGTGTGATCTTTCTAGTTGCCATTTTGGGAAAGAAAAAAAATTATATGAAACTGCGGCTGCTTCAATAGCTATGCTGTTTGCGCTATTCAGGGTATGCCATGTGTGCAATGCATTGATGACACAGAAACATTTCTCTCTGACCAATCAGTGGTCTGCAGTGTGTCCACGTCACCTTTTAGTACTTCTTAGTAGCCGGTCGGCTGTTTTTGGAACCCCAGGAGAGCAGGTGCTAAAAAGGTGGTACCAGCTACCAGGTGCTTTTTCCTAATGGAAATCCAAAAAAGGGAGAGTAGAGTAGAGTAGAGTAGAACCGGTACCATGAAGTGGAAAAGCACCAATAGATACATGTCGCATTGTACTTGCAACTGGGAATTGGCTGTAACAAGGAATGGGGGGCACTTTTTACGGTAAAAAATCATTAATGAAAACTTCTTCACACATCTCCACATATTCCAGCATGAAGATGAGCCAAAAACATTGGCGTTAAACATGTTTGCCTGACGTTAGCAGCTACATGTAGCAGTTTACTCACAGCCAGGAGAATGACTCTAACAAAAAAGTCGACACTTTCTATTTTGAAAAATCACCAATAAAAACTAACTTTAAAGACACAACTGGACATGTTTCAGTAGGAATCTAATCAGAAATCTGGAAGACATTCACAACAGCTGCAATCAGGTTTACATGTTTGCCTGACATTAGTATGTAGTAGTGTACTCGCAGCTGGGAATTGGCTGTAACAGGGAATGGGAGCATTTTTGACAAAAAAAAACATGAAAACTTCTGAACACAACCAGCTATGTTCCAGCAGGAATATGATCTGAAATTGGGAGAAATTTACACCATCTGCCATCAAGATCACATGTTTGCTTGATGGTAGCATGTGGCCACATGTAGCAGTGTAGGCTACGTAATGCAGCTGTCTGGAGCATGAAGAAATCTGGTTCATTAGGTCATTTTACTGTAGCAAGAGTAAATAAAAACTGTTAAAAAATGGAGCATTTAGATCAGTGGAAAATCTGAGGTTTTTGCTCACAGGGATTAACTCTATGCACGTGTACCTAATTTCAGTCAGGACCACATAGTCAAGAAAAACACTTCTTAGCAGCTTTTATATTAAGCTTTATTCACAGTTATAAATATTTATAATTTTGCAGTTATTGATATTTGGTGGTATGGCTCTGTTCTGGGGTCCCCCTGCCACCCATGTGCTCACGTGGAAAGCATTAAGCAGGAACAATACATTCCTGCCCTTCCTGTGCATACGAGGAAAGCCTGAGCCAGAGAGAGCAGCAGCGAAACATTAACAAAAAAACCCCAAAGAGCAGGCATCAATGACAACAACGACATTGATCAAGTCAGACAGGCTACAGCAGCTTAAATAAGGCGGCGCTAGTGAGTTAAGTGAATCAGATGCTTAGAGGTGAATCAGCTGGCCATCAGCAGATGAGGGCTTTCATTATATCAGCTGAAATCAACAGTAGCAGCGCTAAACTCCATGACCTGCCTGAATGCTTTGCTCAATTATTTGAAACTCTGGCCACAATTTATATGATAATCCTTCAATTTAACAATATATGGAAAAGCATAATGGGTCCCATTTGAAAATGTCCCTAATGACATTTACTAGCTGGTTGGCACATGTTCTTAGTACACGGCCAGGGATATCAGGCCCAGCAGCTTTTCTCATATTCATTCTCATCATCTCTTTTCTTACATCCTCTGTGAACACTGACAGTGACCGGTCCTCTGGAGGCAGAGTAGACTTGGCAGCTGAGTCTTTGTTGAGAAGATCAAAGCGAGCATAAAAGGTGTTAAGCTCATCTGGCAACATGGCTTTACACATAATGGGGGCCCTCCTGCTTTTATAGCCTGTGATATTCTGGATCACCTGCCACATATTGTGGGTGATCCATATTTGGATGATCCTGGGAAAAAATAATTATTTTTTTTGATAGTCCAAATGGTTTCCAATTCCTATAGCTGTGGCCTATTTTAAATAAAATGCTGTAACTTTTAAATATTATGTGAAATTGTGTCCAAATTTAGAAAACATATCAACTATAAGCAACCTTGCAAATAAATGAATAAATAATCAACTGGATTTGGTTAGGTGAAGAACCAGTGAAATAATAACATGGTTGTAAATCAGTGAGGATGACTAACTTTCCACATGTCAAATATTATCACATGATTCAATGGGTGTTACCAGTGGTTATCAGCCCCATAGATATGGGTTAGAAGGGACCTGCTTAACCTACCAGTAGGTTCAGGTTAGGTTTTGCTGCCCACACTACCTGGTTAGTTTAGAGGAAAACAAACTTATGTAAATGAATTCAAATGAGACAGTGTTGACTTTTGGTTTCACATGACACAAACAGTGATCTCTGGGGTAACACGTTGGCATTTTACATTTCTGCAAACCACAAATATGTTACATTTGGGTGTGTTTCATACGTGTCATGGTAAAGTGATGTCGTACCTGTGCTGATGTTGGGGTGAAAGGAATGATGGATGGCGTGTCAATGAGGCAAGCATTTTTTGACAGCAGAGCAGTTTGAAATATTGAAGGGAGAGATGTGCAGTCAGCAGCGGCCACAGTGAGCTGGCCCTGACACACCAGCCAACAGTCAAAGTTGGGCTAATGATGAGCGTCTGTGGCCCTGTGTCCTGCAACGTTGACCTGCGTCAACCCTCATCTGCTTTTTTTCTGCTGATTCAGCATGTTGAATGATGGCCGTGGAGCCCGTCCGTGAATGAAATCTTTCTGATTGGCAGTTAATGTGCAACTTTTTGGTGGAAACACCGTGATGTGCAGCGATACAAGGGGCTTCCGTCGCTTCTAGTTCTCTGATGGGGGTTTGATGGGGGTTTTTAGTGTGTCTGGGCCTTTAGATGAAAAGCTGCAGAGTACAGGCTGCACACCTCCAACTTTAACTGTGCCCCGCTGTTTGTAGTCTCAAGCTGTGTGCATAATAAAATCAAATCACGGTTGCTCACAGAATGATGGAATAATCACCAGTAACTACAGGTGTCGCCAAATCAGCCAGGACTGAAATCTGAAGAGATTGCCATTGAAATATGATCCGCATGAAACATGCAAATGTAACATATCCATGGTTTGCAGAAACAAACAATGCCAACATTATCATGTGGCAACTGTGCTGACAACATGCAGCCTTGGCAGAGGTATGCAGTCTCTTATGCAGTGTTTACTGCTGTGTTTCACAAGATTTCAAGAGATCAATCTCTCAATGTGTCAGTCAAACAATGTGGGTAGCATGATGACACTGTCTTCCTTCGATTTTTTATTTTTTTTAATTTGGATGAAGTTTGTGTTTCTGTAGGTGGTGGCTGCTGCTCAAACTAATCACTCTGTTCTTCCTTTTCTGTTTATTCAACACCAAATGGAAACAAAAAAACATCACTGTCTGTGCAGCAGAGGATTCCACTCTAGGAGTGTTTGCTACAGCATATGTAACAGCTAGCTTTTATGTCATTCAGATAGGAGGACTCAAAAAAAGGTACATCATGATACCACCGATTGTTGTTAACATTGCTTAATAACAAAAAATAGAGCTTGTTTTTCCACACAGCTGCGTATGGCCAAATGATGCTGCCGATGACGATGCTTTTAAATTGCACTGTACAGTATGTGAGTATCCATTGTTGCTCTTTCTTTCTCTTTCTCGCTCTCCCTGCCGCCTCCACAGTGATGCGTGTTGCATTAACGCTGAGGTGAAGAGTGGGAGGTAGAGGGCAAACTGAGAGGGCTACAAGAGGGATGGAGAGAGCCAGAGAAGAAAAGAGTGTGTGGGAGACTGAAACATGGATATGATAGCTAGCTACCTAGCTACCTAGATAGATAGATAGATGGATGGATAGATAGATAGATATGACATTTCTCTTCCCCTTCGTTACCTCATTTCTTAAATGTCTGATAGTGATGATTTCCCAAGGGTAACCCACTCAGGTCAAACTAAATCTAGAGGAGAATGAGAGAGGAAGGAGAAAGAAAGATAGAAAGATAGCAATACAGAGAGATGATGAGAAAGATGTGATGAGATGGAGGAGAGGAGAAGCAGCTGGAGAGGAGAAGTTGGTCTCTTTGCAGCGCCAAAGCTCTTAAAGCCCTGAAGCTGTGTGGAGTGTAAATGGGAGGGGAGAGAGAGAGAGAGAGATAGATAGATGCAGGGAGAGAGTGAGAGGTGGAGAGAGGCTGAATCGAGGGGAAGAAAAGCTAGAAGAGAGAGAGAGAGAGAGTGAAAGGGAGAGGAGGAGGAGGAGGAGGAGGGTTTGCGTTGGTGTGTTGGTTGGCAGAGGGAGCGCTTGTCAAAAAAACCTTCCTCTGACAGAAGGCATGATTCACAGCGGAGGGAGAGAAAGAGGGGGAGAGAGAGAGAGAGAGGGAGACAAGCGTCAGAAAAAAAAGCAGAAAAACGGCAGAGATAGAGAGAGAAACGACAGGGGCAGAGATGCCGGTAAGAAAAAACAAAAGATGCTGATTTGAGGCAGGATGACAAGACGTTAGCGGGATGGGACTGAGATCGACGGACTGGATTGACTGATGCCTTTTAATGTCCGTGACCATGTTGATAAGGTTCTGGCTTTTTTATTGATCAGGGGAAAATAGAGCAGGTGGCAGTGGCAGTCATGAAAGAGTGAGAGAGAGGGAGAGAGGATGCTTAAGAATGAAGGCACACTGAAAAGACAGATAGAGGGACGATTCTCAACTATCAATAGGCTCCTTTGATCGAGCTTAACTAATTTGTGCAGAGAGCATCACTGATACATGAAAATTAGACAGTTCTGACTCTTTAATGTGACATTGTAGATGGATGTTGGTATGGATACTTCAGGATGACTGTGGGAGGCTGTTTGAGATGTTTTTAAATGTGAATGTCTTTTCTTTATATGGGAAAAAGAAGTCTAAGAGCGTTAGGGTTTTCAAAGCACTTGATTACCAGTAGGTTCAGGTAGGTTCAATGATTATTCGATCCTCTTTTAACTTGTATATCCCTTTGAACTGTTTCAAATGTGACGAAATTTTTTGTCCTGAGGTTGCCAGATCTTTCAGTATGTGTAGATGCCATGTTTCTATAATCAAAATTAGTTTTAAATGCCTTTCTCTTGAGATGTTTTCTTGTAAACTAAGCTAATAATCATACTTGTTGTTTTGTCCGACAAAGCTGGATTCAGTGTGCTAGCTGCTGCAGAGGAACCAGTTTGGTTCATCCAAAGCAAGAATATCAAACCAAATTCTCACAATGGCTTTCCAGAAAATTTCAGCTTCTGATTTCTCATATTGATCGAGAAAACAGCTTTGAAGGAATACTGACGTCATCTCGACTTTATTTTTGGCTCCAAATTTGCATGGGGCTTTAGGGGCTGCTTGGCGCAGGCTGTCGTATTAACATCTCTCGAACTTCAAAATGCATGCTGAGTTGTTCAAGGTTTTTTAATTTTGCTGTGTTGGCTCTGTACAGTTTTTTTTTAACCCTTTTGAATGTTTAAACTGTTGTTGTTCTTAGATATAAATCTTAGAAAATTATTAAAGTTTAGATTGGTGTTAAGCTCATTTTACGGAGAAAAAGTTCCCCATAATGTAAATTAAAGGTTTTTTTTATCAATTGTTGACTTGGCGATAACAAGTTTTTTTACCCTTCAGGTTGGTGGAGTGTCCCTTTAATTGGACATGCAAGAATATTTTCATTAACTAATATCTTAATACTTAATGTGCTTAATATCCACTCACTTTTATATATATGGGAAACGTTTTCAACCGTGTTCCCTCAAAATCTTGTCTTGTTTGCTTTGTTTTCCACAGACACATGATGGTAATCAATGAACGCAGCCAAAATGAAAGGAGAAGCTTTAACTGGATTCAATCCACAATCCACTGTGCCCGGCCATTCTGTCGCTTTGTGTCTGACTGACTAACGCTCTACTGGATAAAGACTTAATTGACTCTGAAGAGACAGCCAGAACAATAAACAACAAGAATAAATACAACCACAGACATGTTGGGAAGAGAGTGGGAGAGAAGATGAGCTAAGAACAATAACCCTGTGGACATAAAAACTGGACTTATTTTAACTTATATTTTGATGTTTTGTTTTTTTTTTTAATCTCATTGGAATATACCATCTCTGAATTTAATTTGGACATTATCTTGTATATAACATTTATATGTCATGAAGATTTTGACAAGTGGATTTTTTCTGCAGCAATGCCATGCTTTGATCACAAGACTCTTCTGACTTATCATGTTAATCAAAGGAATATGCGTCAGTATTGTACCTTAAGAGACAAAGCAAAAATTTCAAACTTTTCCATTTCTTCTTTTTTATTTTACCATGGCCCTCTCAAAGCCAGCTGCCATGCATTTTGCACATTCTGAAATTGGTTTTGCAAGCAAAATTTTTCAGAATTAGTAAAATTAACAAATTCACAATTCACTCTTCAAGCTTCAAACGTTCCTCCCACGGACCCCTCCCACCGTCAGCCATCCAACCAATCATGGGCAAGCCTCTAAGCCGTCCCGGGTGTTTCAGGAAGAGCTCCTGCTGCCTGGAGAAGCATGGAGCTGGGGATGGGGGAGTGGGAGGGCGAGGTGGGGTAATGGAAGGGGGATACGGAGACGGCTACGTACCCCAACGGTCCATCTATGATACCATGTGCATCAATCAACAGATTGACAGCCATCACCCTGGTGGGTCCATAAGGCGAGACTTCGGAGGTGAGGGGAGTTTTAGCTACTCTGCAAGCGGCTCCCTGAGGGTTAGCAGGTCTCCGGCTGACATGTTTGATTCACAGCCCCGCTCTCTAACTCCCAACCCCTCGTTTGTTCGGCGACTGGATGAAAGAGCCATCTATGATTCACTGAAGCTGGGCGGTCAGGATGCTGACAATGGTGGCTGCCATTCGCCTGGATGTTTTAACCGATCAGTTTCTCCCTCGGTGTCGTCATTCTCAGCACCGGGAGTGTCGTCCTCCTCATCCAAGAAGCATCACCATCACCCACACCATCACCATGGAGACAGTACAAAGAGCAGAGATGGCCGACATTCCTGGAAAGTCTTGACACCTCCGAAACACCTGGAGTGTTTGGAGCTTACTACAACTGAAATGATGGACAGAGGAGGAGGGTATCTGAACCCCGGGCACTACCCCCCCACTGGGGGTCAATCCTCCTCTCTTACCTCACCCCTCATTTCTCCCTTCTCTGGCTCACCTCTCTCCTCGGGGTACCACACTCCTGTCTTTTTCTCCCCTGCCAAACCTCGCCCCAGCCAGTCTCAGAGTTTGCGTTGTTCCCCTCCTCATGTCATCCAGCCGAGGCATTACTCCCAAACCCAAAGCCTCAGGCTGTCACCACCCCACGAGCTTAGACGATCTCCCTACCGTGCCCCGCTGGTCCAACTGTCAGCCCATGACCTCGAGCAGGACATGAGAGATCGAGGAGGAGGAGGAGGATGGGGCCGGAGTGAACGAGAAAGGGAGTGGGAGAGGGAGAGAGAAAGGGAGATGGAGCGAGGGTGGGCCCAGCGAGAGTGGGAACGAGAGAGGGAGAGAGGCAGAATAGAGAGGGAGAGGGCGAGAGAGAGGGAGAGGAGGGAAACATCGACTTTTGGGACCTTTGGGTATGGTCGACCAGTTCCTTTGCGCTCAGAGAGAGACTCTGTGTTTTTAGAGCCTGACCAGGCTTTAGACACAACACCCCTGTTGCTCCCTCAGCCCTCACCTTCACCCTCCCCCAATGCTGCCCCCAGAATGGGCACTGGTGCTGTGGGCAGAAATAGAGCCGGTTCAAAGATTGGCCATGAAAGTGTAGGTGGGGGTATGGTTTCAAAGTATGACAATGGGGGTGTGGGACTGGTGTTAGTTGACAGTAAATCTGGGTGTGGGCCAAGTTTAGTAGGTGAAGTTGGAATTGGAAATATGTCAGAGGCTGAAGTAAGGGCTGGAATACAAGAGCACCATAGAAATGAGAGTTGGAACAAATATCACAATGGATCCAGGTCTAGCGTTAAAAATGGGTCTGAGACAAGAATGGGCTCCCAGGTGAAAACACGACCAGGGGGACGGGACCTGGAAGGCAAAGTGCAGTCTGGGGCAGAGTTAGAAAATATGGCTCCAGCTGTGAAGGAGGGACACAGGGGAGGGACAAGAAGTGGAGAAAAAACTGGAAGGGGTGCAGCTAAACCAGAACTTGTCACAGAGACTATACCTTCTACTGTGACTGACAATGAGAACAGGGCTGGGCCTGAAGATAAAGTTGAAAGTAGAGGTGGACTTGCTCCAGGGATGAAGCCAGAGATTGAGGCAGAGATTGAGGCTAAATCTAGCTCAAGGCAAGTGGAAAACAGGACTGTAACAGAAGCTGTTTGTGCAGCTACAGTTAACAATGAGGTTGGTTCAGCAGAAGAGTCCAGAGTAGAAGCTAAAATTGAGACAGAAGTTAAGATCATTCCCACATCTGAGTCTGAGGCAGTACCAGAGGATGTGGTTAGTAACGAGACAGCCACTAGAACTAACACTGAGACTGGGGTTGTTAGTGAAACCCAGATCAGCAACAAGACTACAGATAAGGCTCAAATATGTGTTGTGGCTGGGGATAAAACTGATACTGTACCTGCAGATCTTTCTGATAAAAAGTCTTTGGACATTGATAAAATTGAATCTAGCCATGTAGAGAAGAGTTCCAGGTCCCAGAAGTCCAAATCATCCAAGTCCAAGTCCAGTTCCAGGACACGACCTGGCACAGCCACAGGGCTCCGACCAGGCGTGGTAAGTCCTCGACTAAGCAGAGGGCTTGGAGATCTTGAGTCGACAGGTCCTTCTGAGGGCATTGAGTCCACCTGGCCTCGTCGAATCATTGTCAGAAAGAGGACTGTCCGGCAGGGTGGGGCACTTCACAACCTTCCCATTCTGCCCCCACTCCCCTCTGTCCTCTCAGCATTAGAGAAGAGGCGCCCGCATGCCCACCTCCACTCCCGTCAAGGCCACTTCTCAGAGAATCCGCTGACAGCTATTATTAATTCTACAAGCATTGTGGGACGATGCTCACTTAAAGAACCTTCCCACCAAGAACCAGGACTGGGGACCAGTTTGGTAGGCAGGGCTTCACTGAAGGAGCAGAACTTGGAGCACTGGAGAGTCTGCAGAGAGCAGGAAGAACCCAGGAGATCCAGGAGCAAGGAGAAACAGGGAGAGCAGAGTAAGGAGAAGACAGAGGAGAGGACGGGGAAGGAGGAGAAGCGAAGAGAGGAGATAGACAAAAGAGAGGAGAAAGTGGTTAAGGAGAAAGAGAGACTTAGTGTAAGTGAGGGGCTGGTGGAGGAAACCAAACGAGAAACGTCAGATAGAAGTGTTGAAGACGAAGTACAAGAGGATGGAAACGAAAAGGAAGATGTGAAAAAGGAAAGGAGTGTAGAAATAATCTGTGAAAAGGTGGAGGACAGAGAAATGACAATTAAGGATGGAATACAGGAGCTGAACGGACAAGAGTTGGAGGAGGTGGTGGCTAAATCAAAGAAAGAAGAAGGTGAGGTGGAGGGAGGAGAAGGAGTTACATTTGGAGAAGAAGGGGGGATAGAGAGTTGGGACGCTGTCCTTGACATGGTCAACACATTGTGGGAGGATGGCTGGGAGAAAGGGGGAGCAGGGGGAGGTGGTGATACAGACTCACTCTCTGGCTCCCTGCAACGTTGGCCTCTCCTACGGCCTCCGATTGGCTTTGGGGGCTCCCACCCGCCTTCATCAGCAGCCTCTGAGCTCAGCCTGACAGAATTGGAAAGGAGAGCCAGAGAGCTGGACTCTGACCTGGAACACCTAGACCTGTCTCAGCCCCACAGGGACACCCAGGATGCATACCAATCACTGCTGGAGCCACAGAGGGAACGGGCTGACATGTACCAAACACACCCTGGGCCGCAGAGAGAGAAAGCTGCTCTCATGACAGGTAGACTTTTGTTGTATTTTTTTTGTTTGTTTGTTCTTCTCATAGTATTTTATTTATGTTCAAGGGGAACTCTATTGATCTCACCAACAAAGTTCAGTTTATTGTCATGGAAACTACTTCTTTGGAAAAGCTTTGGCCTGATTATGTCATAGTGATATTATTAGGGTTATCTTGGCTCAGGCTTTGAGATTTCAAATTTAGAACAGAAAGCTTGCCTTACAAACTAAAAGCATGGAGTTCGAATGTTGTGGGCTTTTACCATGCAAAGAGGGCTGAGAGAAGATGCTACTGGTTGCATTATAACATGTAGCATCCAGAATTTTCAGAGCTTGACTCCTGCTAGTGGTAGAAAACCAGTATATTTGCCTCTGCATCCTTGATTATTAACCATTCTTTTGCATTTTTATTCTCTATCTGTTTTTGTGGGTACCCCAATCAGAGTTAGATATACCTACTAATTTGGATTGATGTTTGAGTGCTGCTTGGACAGAGGCAGATGTAATTTTGTGTCAGCCCATTATCGCATCTCACTGATAAAAGGGCTAAAATTTATGTCCAACGGGGTGTTTTATTTCAGCCTGTTCTTATTCCAAACTCATAAAATAGTGCTACTTTGTCAGTGCTTTCAGCTTAAGTGTGCAACTCTAAAAGGGACCTTTCGTGTGCACATGAAACACTGCTAGATGGTGTCAGCTGAGACAGATCTGATCGCAAGTGGGTGGGGTGGGGGGATGGCTCCCACAAACCCGGACTTTGATGTGGGAGTCTGGTATGAGTCTGATGTTTATTTATTCATTTTTTCTACACCTTACCATGAGTCTCCTTCCCCTAATCCTAACCATCTGTGCCAGCATGTGTGTTTATTGATGTCCTGGTGTGGGTAGCCATGTGCTGTTTTTGCCTAAACATAAGCATGTACAGCGTCTTCTCACCATGTGCATTTGTTGACATCACGGTAGCGGTATCCTGAAACATAAATTATAGATGCAGAAGGATACCTAACTCGTAATATGTAGACATGAAAGCCCATTGACAAAGCGGCAACATGTGACAAGTTTGGATGAGAGCGTGTTGTGTATTTCCATCACTGCCAATCATAGCTGGAGAAGATAAATACCAATGAGTATGTTTACATGCACAGTTAAGTTAAGCTACTGTTATAGCACAATTATACCATTTAATTGGACTACTGTTCTTGTCCCAGTATACAAGCACCGGGGGAGAATCCATTTGTTGACCGAAGTATGTCCGACTTGGCCTCAGTAGGTTGAGATATGCTCCCTTTCAGTTAGTTGCTGTTGGACTTTCTTCCAGTTGACCTACTACATCACATATCAAACAATTTAGCAAGCGGATAACTATTTGGCACTACACATTTTGTACATACTCTACGTTTTACTCAGTACCTTTGTCTTGTTTTGTTTTCTTCCCTTCTTCTTCTGTTTTTTCCCAGATTTCTTATGCAAATTTATGCTGTTCGACTTCTGGTTCGAAGCCTGGTGCAGGGACTATGGAGTATGCGCAGAATGCCTAGGCCAGTTTAGGTTCCAATGAGGCATATCCATGAAAGAGTAAATCAACCACCACTGCTTTATTTAGGTGTGTTAGTCTGGCCTAGAGAAATTCAATTTAATACGATTTCAGTTGTACTAACACGTTTACATGTATTTTAAAAGTCCAGTTTTAGTCAGACTAACACAAGAATTTGACTTTTTCTAACATCATGTCAATATAGTGAGTACCTACTGAAGAGTCATTTGGTCTGGGTATGAATTCTGATTGTTTACTTTCCCATGATATACAAAACCCTGATGCTAGCAGCTGTTCGTAGTCTTTTTTGAGGAGTGAGAAAGGATATTTACTGGTTCAAATTCATACCAGTTACAAATTTGCCAAACAAACAAACAAACAAACAAAAAATACAACCAAAACAAATACAAAAATTAAATAAAAAATAAATCAACCATCAACATCACAAGATTAGAATAAGATATAATACTTCGGCAGCTCTGTATTGTTGGTCTGAGAGTTTGGCCGGGATACTATCTGTGAATCACTTCATTTAAACATGGACCAAAAAGTGGTGAATTAGTGCCAGCAAAGTGCAACTGTTAATTGCTCTGAACTTATGTATTAATCACCTGCCAGACGAAGACATTGTTTTCCAGTATTTTCTCCTCATCATTATCAGGATGGTACTGTATACTATGACTTGAGCAAAGAATGAGGCGGGTAAGGGAAACCTCTGATGGGATCACACAAACCCGAATCTCTAAAACTTGATAAATATAGTACGCCATTACTGTTTTGTCCATTTTAAAAAACCAAGAACAAGCTTGACTGTACAACATGAAAAAGCTGCAACTTTCAAGTGGGTTGTTTTTCATCTCACCTTTCCTGGTTCCCTCAGAAGTCTTTTTAAATATACTGCCATATTTCAGCGTACTTGTTTCCCTGGACACACAGCTCAATCTCACCATGCACATAACCTTGTACAGAGAACATAAAAGGAAAATATTAATCTTATATGTGTACAATGCCCATGATAACTAAATTCCATTATATTATATGGGTATATGATAATACTTTTTAATAACACCCTGGCTTATTTAAATAGTTCATAGGTCATCTCAGCCTTAAGATGCTTTCAGTAAGGCTAAGAGGCAACACTGAGACCAATTTCCCAATTTTTCAATGAATAGTTCACATGCTTAATATTCAACTGAGATCCACCATGTCTGTGAGTTTTCTAAGTTCAAAGGTGGAATCACTTGAATTGTTTCTAGTGTGGTTAATATCAACTCACAATCAACTATATGCCTGGGTCGAGACCTTTCAATCTGCCAATTCTACCAAGTTTGAGTTGAGTGATTTGTGTAATTTAATGACATGAAAACAGCTTTTTCTCAGTTAAAATGAAAAACAGCCACTGGGCGATGTGTGGGGACCAATGATGTGTAAAAACTGATTTAATTGTACTTAAGTTCTATGTAGATCCTATGCTGTAGCCTATGGAAGTGGTCTAAACCATTGTTAGCATTTACACTTGTTCTGCATGTGTCTTAGTTACTCTGCAATTACACTTCCTTGACGTGTTATAAAGCTTGAATGAAGTAATTAATGCATCAAAGCCCTCAAAAAACATGTCTTCATGTGACAGCAACAAAAGAATAAAGTTCGGTAAAGTACGGATGATGGTCATCAATTATGAAATGAACTTACGACAGAAAACTTGGTTTATGGTCATTTTCATGCAAAGCTCTGCATTTATCAATGTGGACATGACTGGAGGCTACGATCAATTCCCATGTTAGCTCTCAGCTCGTGTGCACAAGTTTGAGTTGGTGTGGACTGGCGGTGCAGAAGGAAAAATCTGGCTTACTTAGAATTGTAATTAGACTATATTCTGACTGGCATCTGACTATTTGCAGGCTCGTCACGTCCCACATGGAAACACTGATCTTAGTACAGCTTAGAATTGGGAGGGGAGTTTTATTGTGCCATTAGGGGATGTCAAGAAATGTTTGGATTGGGGCTTGTGTGCTTGATTGTCATGTGTCTGAGGCGCGAAGCGTGCTTTCTGCATGTCCTGCCATAGCCATACCCATTCTCTACCACATTGCCTGGATTCTAATCCTGCAGAAAGGCCTTGGCTAAAAGAAATAAAATATTAATACAGCTATTAGACGATGGCAAAAATTATTCCACTGATTGTGATTGAATATCCAAAAGCTTGACCACGACGGGAATGTTTGATTTTCATATTCAATTGTGTTGTCGAATTTTCCAGGAGTGGGGAGCAGATCCCAGGTCAGTTTGGAGCTCAGTGGGATGGCCTCACCAGCTACAGACACAGACAGACCTCCGGACTGGCCAAACAAATCTGCTGGGACCTCCACTGTTGGCACAAGGTAACTTCACAAAAATGGTTATTGTCAGCACTGACTCTGAACTGTTCTCCACCAGACGTTTACATACTGTACATCCTCGGTGACTGAAGGTTCATTGCACAGGGTAAAAAAAAAAAATACAGGTTTAAATCCAGCCAAGATATACTGATCAAAGTCACTTCTAGGCAGAATTAAGAATGCACTGGAGCACAATGCTATTGGAAGGTAAGATAGAACTTAATTTAGGGAAATTGCAGTTAGCAGTTGCAGTACAAAGTAGGAACCTGTGCAAGTATAAATTATTAATAAAGGTGCAATAATAATTATATATGCCATTAGTTTGAACTATTGTGAAAAGAGCTGTCAGCATTAACACGTTAATTGCAATGTGATTAAGGCTTTTTTTTTCAATCATGTTAATCGCCAGCCAACATTCCCGTCTTTAAGAGACTGTACTGAGCTGAATCTGAAAGCTAGAGTGATAATACTGGTATCATCCAAAACCAGAAGACCTAAGAAATCCAAAACAGCACTCCAAAGTTGGGCTAAATTTTGGTGCTGGAAAAAATACATGATGCATGGTCATTTCACAGGGGTCCCTTAACCCCTGACCTCAACATATTGGAATGAAAATGGGTTCTGTGGGTACTCATGAGTCACCCCTTTACAGACATGCCCACTTGTGCTAGTCCCATGCAGTTTTTTGCTTCCTAATCAAAACAATGTAGTAAGATTTTTTATTACCTTTTCTATATGACTTCAAAATTGTTTTGAAAAGCAAAATAATTGAATTGATTGAATTCATTTAAAAAATGCAATTAATCGCGATTAATTAATTATTAAAAATCAATCGTTTGACAGCTCTGATTGTGAATAAAGTACATAATTGCACTCCCAGCTCAAATTGTCTTCTCATGTCTATGCTATTTGTTGATATTTACTGGATTTGAGGGCCAGTTTTGCGGATATATTACTTCTAATGGCGTACAGTAATTCTGTATGTGCCAGGGTCATAATGTTGACAATGTGGATTTAATGACCTAAGTGGGTGAATGCAAGTATTAGAACAAGTAGAACAGTGACAAGTTTAGAAAATTACATAGCTTTACTTTACTTTTTACACTTATTTCATATTATGATATGACAATATCCATCTCAGATGGTATGTGGTCTCATATCACGGTAGCAGTATGTATTGTTTATATTGCCCAGCCCTACTAACAGGGCAATGAAATATATCAGCATCCAATTTTGACTTGCAGCTGCTTGCCATGCAGTGTGGTGTCAAGATTTCTCGCAGATTAAAATTGAAAAAGTGTTTGGTTCCTCGTGTAAGTAAATGCAAATGAAATGGCCAAAACGTCTGAAGGATCAACCACAAGCGATATAAATAAAACAAAATAACAGTAGCCCAACACTTGAGCCTTGAGGCACACCACATAGAATCAGTAAATCTGAATAAGAGTAAATTAATTAGACAAGATGGTTAGCAGTCAGTCCCAAAGGAGAAAGAGTCCTGAATCTCACAAATAAAACAACACAAACAATAAATCAAGGTTCCTAAAGTCGTTTTCAGAATTTGTACATTTTCTCCAATTTCCTTTGGCGTTTAGTTATTTTTTAAATTTGGTGCTATTGTTTTAGTTCAGTCCAGCTGACCTCCCATTTAACCGCTGCAAGCGATTTGATGTGTACATGTGGGTGATTTGGTGGGAGAACATTCATGTATTTGTTATGACGGACTAGCAAATGCTTTGTGTTGCTATTTCATAGCTTTTCATCTGTTATTATTATTAACATCTCATACTAGTAGGATAGAGTGAGTACCCACAGTCTGGGATGAGAACAGGCACATTCAGTACATGTGAGTTGTATAGTGTTGAACTGCTAGAGACAAAACCTTAATTTGAGTGTTTTTCAAGAATAACACTGTCACTGTACTCTGATACAATAATATATTCAGTTATATTTATGAAAGCCTCAAACTGCCTTCTGCCCAAGTCCAGACTGCATATTCAAATATGTGCTGTGTTGACTCTACAGCGCTGGCCAGTGTTAGAATCTGGACCATGTGGACCTGGCTGGTAGAAGTTATGCTGTACAACATTTTGGATTTGGGGGCTTTAACTGGCAGAATCTATGATGCAATATATGTATATGATTTTAATAAGCTTAATATCTGTTACCGTTATTATCTCTATCACATCACATTATCTCATTAAACACTTGCCTTCTTTTTGCAGTATTTAACACCCAAAGTAGTATTATTCTGGATAACATTTGTGGTCTGGACCATTTTAAAACTGTGAACCATTATGAAAATTATTCATATGAAAGGAATACTGGTGCACATTAGGCAGCACTTCACACATGTCAGAATGAACTGTAAAAGTAGATTAATTTGACTTGCACCAAATGAAATAGGTGTGAAATAAACACTATCAAAGCGCCCTTTCTTTAGTCTGGCTTTCACAGAGCATTAGAAACAAGTAACTCTTCATGATTATTTGTGTCATTCTTGGCTAATGAAGACATAAACCAAACCATGCCACGTCCTCAGCCAAATCAAAGAGCGAATGTAGTCATAACGATGTGTCCATCAACCAAGATATCTGGGCAAGCATTCAAATTAGAGGCACAAAAATGCACAGTGCTCTGAAGGGCTAAGAGACAAAATAAATCAATGGCCTTAAACTTAAAAAGTAGGTTATGACAAATTCAATGGCGTCTGTGGTAACCAATGATCGAGAGAGCATTAGGGCACATGGGGATGTAGCAGTCATCTGACAGCCTTTTTTTTTTCTAGCTCCGCTAAGGAGGACAGCTCTCCAGACTCCAACCTTACGCTGGAGTCCGACTCCAGCGGCGTCTTCCTCTCCTTATCCAATCAGAGCCAGGAGGAGGCCAGCTCTGACAGTGACCAGCCAATCAGTGGCTCTGACCTTGGCAGCAGCAGCACGTCACTGGAGAAAGACGGGGAAGATGGAGGTTTAAAGGAATGGGGGAGGGAGGAGAGTGCAGAACTACAGTGGTGCTACCCATCACTCCTTAATACCTCCATGAATGAAGACATAGAAGGAGATAACGGAAAAGAGGAAGCAGGACATGGAAAGACAGTGAGAGATGAAGAGAGAGGCAAAGATGATAGTGGAAGAAGGGTTGGTAAGATAGGAACAGTTTCAGTAATTAAGACCCAATTCGACCATACAGCTATTGAGGGCTCCACAACTTTTATTGCCCCGCAAAATGAAGAGGTACCACCCAGGAAAAAAGTGACCCTCATGGGAGGGGACATTCCTCTTCCTCTGTCTCCCTCAAAACAACCAATCAAACACCTCCTAGATCCCAATCAGAAGCCAATCAGAAGCTCAGGACTGGACTGTGGCGACATAGATCCCTTTGTCCAATCAGACAGCTTTGTTTACCTTGCAGTGTCTGCAAGACCTGCCTCCCAGGGTGAAGTCACCTCACTGACAGCAGTTCCCACCCATGGTATTAAGCAAGACACTGTACAGCAACATATGGATAGCATGAAAACACACTTGGACCAGTCCAATACAGAACGGATCACTAAGCCAACTCATCTTGGCCCACAAAAACCAGAGGAAGGAGACTTTCTCTGCACTGATAGCTTTGTCTACCTGGCTGCTCCAGCCTGCCTCCTGTTGGGCCCTGCAGGAGGCGCACCATACAGTGGCAGGTATGTGCATTGTGTGAGTGTGTGTGTGTGAGTGTGTGTGTGCTCACTATTGTGCTAGTGCATTCCATTGTTTGTTATTCAGTGAGGGGTCAGAGAAATATCTAAAACAGGATTTTATACAAGTTCTGTTAACTTAGCTATAGATCCATCCAACTGTTTTGTGCTCCACTTATCCTTGTCACGGTGGCAGTCGGCTAAGAAAGGTATCTACAACGTCTTCCTCCATATAGCTGTGCCTTCTAGCTCTCCTTGAGGGATACTTAGAGGGTTCAAGCCTAGATTCGATTTGTGATCACCCCAGTGTGTTCTGGGTCCTCCACAGGGTCTCCTTTGCTGGGTGTGCTTGGAATGGAAATTTGCAAATCCTAGGATAGCAAAGGACCTGCCCTACTCTCCCCTATGATTGTCATTGCATTCATTGGTAGGATTTATTAAGTTTAGGCAAGAGAAGAGTTTAAGAATGTCAGGGTAAGGAAATAAGAGGTCAATTAGAGCAGAGTAAGGCCGACCATACTTTTGCTATCCTAAGAAACCCACATTTGCACTTAGAATACCACCACAGGAAGCATCTTACTCAGATTCTCAAGCCACCTCAACTGGCTGCTTTCCACATGGTGGAGCAACAGTTCAGTTCCTTCTCTGTGCCTTAGCTCCTTACCCTAACCCCCACCACCCTTAAACAGTAGAGTATTTGCTTTGTTTGCCACTTACCCAAAGCTCTTGACTATAGGTAATAGGGCTGGGTAAAAAAAAAAGATTCATCAGTGCATTGCAACATGTGTTTTGCCAATTCAATATTCATTCATAAAATCCTGAAATCAATTATTTCCGTTGTAATGACTCCCCGCTCCTGTGGGGGCAGTGTGAGTGCTGCCGGAGTGTGATTGACGTTGTTCAGAGGCCCCGTTTGACCCCCAAAAAACATCTGTTGTTTATTCATTAAAATGGCGACAGAGGGGCGAGGTAGCAGTGTGTTAAAATCAGCGCAACATTAAAAGCCAACGTTTGGATACACAAAGTCGATTGTAGTTATGTCGTATGTGAGTCAGTGTTAAAACACTGCAACAATATGACGAACCTATGAAACCATTTGAGCCGACACCACGCAGATGTTTTGCAACCTTTTGCTAACGCTAAAGCTGTGGATCACACACAAATGTAGGTTGACAAATCCTGCATAAATGTTTATTACTTTTGTTAAGTTCGGCTCAGGCAAAAATGTGCACTTCTTTTGTACTTTAAATTTATTTTAGTTTTAATTTTTATTTGATAAAGAATAATGTAATGGTAAAATAAGTTTTGGTGTCAGTTTGTTCTAAATCCATACAGATACTTAACTGAACACCTATCAGAAGGTAATCGAATTAATTATCTTGGTATTTCTGACATTAACACACATAACTGAATCGATATCGAAGCAACGGGATCAATATCCAATCAAATTGAAATCGAATCGAATCGTGACCCTAAGAATCAAAATTTAATTGAATTGTGAGGTTCTTGACAATACCCAGCCCTAATAGGTGAGGGTTGGAATCACATCAACTAGACTGTCAGGCTCAGTTTCCACTTCATCATGACAGTTTGGTACAACATCTGAATCACTCGTGATATATTCCATCTTTTGGAATGCCTGATTAAGGTCCTTGTCTGCAGGGATTTCAATGCTTACCTCCAGAGCACTTTTTCTCACATCATAGAGAGGGTTAGGCACTTGGAATCCAAGTGGCCCCTGCTGAAGAAAGAGTCCGTTCTAACTTGTTTGGCTTAGGGGACTACTTTTTTCAAGTGCATAAGTACTCCCCTGATCAGCAAGTATCAGGAGGCCAAAAGGACTGCATACACAAAAACTTAGGTGTGAGAAAAGTTTGGGGAGGACCTGGACTAAGGCTGACCAGAACTGAGCACTCTTGCATGTTTAAGGAACTTGTGACTCTGAATTCAGTGAATTCTCAATTTAACATACTGAATTCCATTTCCTTGCAAAGGCATGCTTTGATTCATAACCATCATTCATTGCATTTACACTTCAAGGTCATTACAAAGTATTTCAAATGCAAGTGTTTTCCCCTTCCTTTTTAGCACTGGTCATTTTCAATTATATAAAGATTGCTTTTGTCAGAGTTCAGATTTTTGCTGCATTTTTTAAAGACAGCCTTTAGTAGCATTCAAATACATGTAAGAATGAAGATACTAGAGAAATATTTGGTATTGTTTTAATTGAAGAGTGGTAATGACTTGTAGATATGCCAGTAATTACTTTGGTCACTGCAGTTCAATATTATTGTAGTTTAACATTTTACTAAGATTCTATCTGTTGTGTTTTTCCAGGGAGTCAGACTCAGAGAGTTCAGGATCTGGCCCCGTCGATCTGTCAGTACTCGGTTGTGGCTCTGTGGCAGGGGACAGTGACTGGGACTCAGACCTATCAGACTCTGATCCCAGTCGCTCCTCCAGAATCTCTGCTGCTGGTAGCAAAACTGCTGGTGCAGCACGTTCTAAGCGGATGTCTGCTGAACCTGGTTGGGACTTGTTTGGGGAAACCACCGAACCTGAAGTGCTGAGTGAGCTCTTCACGGAACAGGATAAAAACCACAATGGCAAAGCAAGAAAGGTTACCAGGGTCACCACCAGCCTGGCAGATACACCAACCATTCCCATGGCAACTCAGCATGTCACTACGCCAATGACACGGGCGACAACAGTGGAGTCAACATCAAAGAAGGTGACATGGCAGTTTAAGCCAGCCCAGAGGTCAGTCTGCACAGGAAGCAGAAAGGAGAAAGACAAGGAATCGGCGTCATCATCGTCATCTGTAAGGTTCTCAGAACTGGGAGGAGGCGAGACCTACAGACCCTCCCCTTCATCTTCATCGTCTTCATCATCGTCACCATCTTCATCGTCCTCTGGTTGATTTGGAAGGAAATGGTTGGCCTTTTTTTCGAACATTTGGAAGGAGTTCTCATTACCTGAAACTGAGTTTGTTGCCAAAAGGTACAAAAGATCTTCAACTTGTACTGTGGAAACTGATTGTTGGAACAAGAACCGACTTTTTGCCTGTAAATTTTGAATTGCGCATCTAGCTGCTGCCATTGCCTTCTTATGACCGTCTAAAGGCTGCATAAAAGACTAGTTAATTGTTGCGTTTTCTTAGACTAGCCTAAACAATTCCATATATGTATAATCATTTTAAGTTTGAGACAGTGTGAGACTCAGGCTAAACAGAAACCTTCAGGTTGAGATTATGTGGAAATACGGCCAGTGATAGAACACTTAGGTAAGGTATGCAGTGTCAGTCCTAATGGGTTTTATCAACAGTCAAATGAAATGGGGTTGATTTATTAGTTACACGTTCACATTATTCGATATCTAAGTAAGAAATATGAATACATCTGTGTTTTTATTATTCTATTGAATGTACTGTACAGGATAAACACAACTACAAGAAAAATCCACTTTAAAACATAATTCCCATATGATGCATTCTCAATGATTTGGCTTGATCACATGTATTTTAAGGTTATTACAATGATGAAATTCAGTTACAATAACATGCAAATTATTACAGTTGGAAAAAAAAATTGTTGTCGGATTCCACCGTTGTGTTATCCATTCATTAGGATCTAACAATATAATGTGTCTCAGGCCTTATATAAAATTACACTTTCCTCCCCATGCAATGCCTCACTGGCCTTTTCTCACTACTTATTAAACAAACTGTACTTTAAAAACGGACTTTTAAAAATGGACAGGTCAGACTTTACAGTGTATAATGTATTTTATAATCACATCCAACTTTACTGTGTGCTTAATAGTGTGTCAATATTATATTTTGAAAACTTGAGATCATTAAGAGAGTTATATGTGATGACTGTGCAATCATGAACAAATAATGGAAGGATTTAGAAATAACATTTAATTTAAATGTTTTATTTATCAATTACATTGAAATTGTGAATGTAATAATTGAGCAATATGCTTACAGATTCATGCTATATTCTATGTTTCATATGTGGAAAGTGAGTGATGTGTATAATAACGGCTGAGTTTAATTTTGTTTATACAGCCAGATACTAATTGTAAATGCAGTCTTACACTCATTAGAGGTTCTATGTGTAACATTTTTAAACATCAATTTATCACCAGGTAGCTTGGTGTAATTGCTAGATAGAATGAGACCACTGTTGAGATGACTGACAGCCTTTGTCTCACACCAGTCAGCAGTAATTAATAGCTTTTTAGTGCTAGTGACTTAATCTCCCACAATCCCCTTCGCTTTCTTGTCTCTTCGCCTCTTGGCATGTTTGGCTTTACTGAAAATGATAAACATGTGGAGATGATTTTTTTCTAGTTTGCCTTTCCCTCCATCATTTGTCACAGTGATAAAATTTGACAGTTTTACCTCTGTTTGTGCTACAAGTGAAGCAATCCATAAGATTTTGCTCTAGATCCATGTCAATGGATCATAATGTAAAATGCAGTGTGGAGACTGGTAGAGCTGCCAATCATCCCAGTGGTGGTTTTGTTGTTGATTAATTATAAGGTATTCATTTACTGATGTTGAAAATGACACATGTAGCACCTTTAAAAAAGAGTACAGTGCTATCAGATTTGTTATCCTCTTATAAATGTGACAAAAGGAATGTGGCAGGTTGACAAATTACTGTCAGTTACATTTTTTTTTAATTAATTAATTTTTTTTTTACAATGTGATGTGGTTATGAAAGGCTGTGTGGGAAGCTATGGCCTGGCAGGCAATTTGCTTCATAAGCAGGTGTAGTTGTGCTATTCTACATATGCACTTGAATTTCAAATCAGGCAGGGAGAGAAGTAACTGTTCGAAATATGACAAATTCCAAGCCAAGTTAATGTGTCTTAGTGTGTGTTTTGAGAGTGAAGGTGATGGCACTAGAATTTGGAGGATGAATCTATTGTAGGGATGCTGCAGCCATATTTCTTGATTGTGAATGATGGGGTACAATAAGTGGGGGGGTTTGATTTATGTGAAATGAGAATTGTTGCCTTGTGCAGCTTTTACTGCCATTATGAACACTGAAATGCTCCGCCACTCCGCCATTATTCTTGATGATCAGGATTTGGTTGAGCCCTGATTGAACCTCTGGTTTAGTGGTGGATTTATTATTTATTATTGTATATTTTCAGGCGCTTTCAAGCACAGATTTACAAGCACACCCATAGAGGAATTACGTGCTGAACGCGCTGGCATTCTTTTTTAAGCTACAAGATTGTCAGAATATTTTAGGAAATTAATGTTAACCAGGACTGAACTTATGCCTGATGGTTTAAAATGATCACAGCCTGACTTCAAAATGAGTTGAGTGTACATTTGCTGATATTGGTGTAACACAAAATAGCACTCCAAATCCCTGTTGAAAGTCAGCATTTAAAAACATGAAAGGTGAGCTTTGCAGGTATTTTTGCATGGCCGGATTAGTCTGCTAGGGGGCCCCGTGGGTACAAATTTTCTGTTAGGCCCCTGCTTATGTGTCATGGCAGGAGAAACCCACCAGTAAACCTCTGCTTTTTTTTCTTTTCCAGTTTTCTGTGTGTGTCAGTTTGTGGTAATTTGATTAAAAACAAACAAACAAACAAAAAATACAGGAACACGTACCAGTTTGTAATGTACAACTTGCAGTGTTGGCCAAGTTATTTGAAAACTTAAATCAATGACTCATTACTCAGTGAAAAAGTAAATAAGCTTACTAATTACTCAGCAGCGAAAGTAATAAGTTGCATCATATTTTACTTTTGTTACTTTGCCCTGCTCAATCATAGGTGCCTTTATACAACTCCAAATCCTCCACACTCATGCGCCACATCTTTTGTATATAAATGTATAGAAATAATGGAGGAGACATTTTGGTTTTTTGGTTTAAAAAGCAGGCAAGCCTAAAATTTGGAGGGAATTCACTTACCATCCAACCACTAGCTTAGCCTTAGTGACTGCATACTGTGCCTCATGACACACCCTTCAGCTCTACAAAAAATAATGTGATTTTTGAATGTAGATTTACCCGTGGCTAACATTAGCAAGCCAGTGAAGAACATACATGTAAATAAGACAACTGTGGAATTTGTGGTGACCGTATTTCTCTTGTTTTAGTAAAGGCTAACATCCTCTTCACAACTAAAGCCTCTGCAACAAGCTAGCACATCCTGGACCACCAAACTGACAACAACCCACCATCTAACTTTTGGTAAGACAGCAACACTGCGACCCTTAACTGTCAGAGTGATAACGTTACTTGGAATTTCAAATTGTAATTCCTTTTCCTTCTCATTACATTACTGTAACGAGCATTACTATCTAACACTGATAAGTTGGAGGGTATTATGCTAATCCATCACCATCTTGCCAACAAATGCCATATATATTCAAATTGATATGATCAGTTGCTCAATACCTTAAATGATTACTTTTTAGCCATGTTTTTTGTTTAGAATATTATGAAATATTGCTCCTGAATATCAGAATTGCTGTCATTGGTGTTGCTTGCTCTTTTTCGTTAAAGAGGAAGTACATTTTATAAATTTGGATGATGACTTTTAAAATCCTCACAAGTTCATACGCTAGGAGGGAAAAAAATCTCACAGACTGCCTTAAAGTCTAACGCAATTTGCAAGAATAGGGCTATCGCCAACATTATGTAGCTCTCACTTTCGGGGACACAAATTTTGTATATCTAGAAAGGCAAAGGCATGACCTGCCCTATTCTCTCTCTGACTAGCAGACTTGTTGGTTGAATTGGTTTGGTTAAGAAATGAGGAGTGATATTGTGAGTAAGTATGTCATGGTAAGCCAATCTGAGGTAAGGCATAGTAGGGCAGGTCATGCCTTTACCATTCTAGGAAAAATAAATTTGTTTTGAGGACTGCCCATTGTTCTGATGGCCCATTATTCTGACACCCCAACGGTCCAAAAAATGTCCCATTTGACCAATAGTCTATTTTGCTCGACAGCCTGTTATCATAAAAACAAACATCCATTGTGCCAAAAGTCAGTTACCCCACCTGTCATTGCACCCTCCTCTTATAGCAAAGGCATGAGCTGCCCTATTCTCCCTCTGATTGACTAGTACTTGTTACCTTCGTTGGTTGGGTTGGTTAGGTGCAAAGTAGAAGGTACAAAGTAGATTTATTAGTCATTTTTTAAAGATAGTTTAAAAATTAAATTAACACTTTTCTTTGGAGTTGAAGGATGAGTTGATTAAAATCACCAGCTACTATGAAAATTCCATCCAGTTGCTTGGGCATGTGGCTGTTGATGGCATCATACAATTACTGCAGTGCATTTTTTGAATTTGCCTCAGAGTCTTGTGTGCTGTCGGCTCTGAACAAGGTTCGCCCATCCAGTGCAACAGCATGATCCGGGATGTTGGCGGTTAACCATTTCTCTGAGAAGATGTGCGCAGAGCAGTCTCCGATTTAGGCCTGCCTGCATAGTGAAATTGGTAAAGGTTAAGTCAAGAATATCAGGGCAGGGCAGAGTAGAGTGGCTTATGCCTTAACTATACTTGGAAAAAAAGTATGGGAGCTAAGCTTCCTTATGGTTGGATATTTCATCAAACAGTCTTTTTTCTAGATTAGTATAATGTTGCGTTTTATGCAGCAGTGACATTACGAGGGTAGTGAGGGCTTCAACCACTAAGAAGATCAAGCTACTCATGTTTTCTTCAGGAACAAGGGGCTAATTGCCGGATTGGTGGTCTGTTGTTTGGAGCAACTGAGAGGTGTAGGTGGTAAGTCACCAGACAGATGTTCCCATGCCAGTCAATTGAGGGAAAGAGGGTGTGAAACATAAGGATGCCTGGGCTGACTGATTGCAGGGCATAAATTCTTCTAACAGTAGGAAGAGTGCAATGGGCGCTTGTTTTCAAGATAGAGGGCTGTCAAACTAATGGGCTTTTGGTCCAAAGGGACATTTTTCGCACTATGGGGGTTTTGGAATAATGGGTCATCGGAATAATGGCATGGCAGCTCATGTCCCTCACACAGGTTGCCTCTCCATCCCCCTCCCTCTTTCACAGTCCCACACATAGGTGTTCGCTCTCTATCACTTTGCTGCTATCTTACCTTCTACACATCTTTGTTTTTTTGGTAGTTTTGGTCATATTTTCTCTTGTACCTGAGACAAAAGGCTGCCAGCTTCACAAAAGTTAGTGTTGCTGATTTTTAAAGTCCTCCCTTTTCTTTATTGTCAGTACCACATAAAAATCCAACACATTTACAATTCAGTCTGCTGGGTTATTTATCCATTCTTGGTTTTAGAAATAATACTAGCTTCGAGCTCTATAGCTAAACCTTTTACCTAGTCTTGAATACAGATGTACTAGTTTAAAATGACAACACCTGCATGCCCAGTTTTATGGTACGTTTAAAAAAAGTAGTTCATAAAGACGGACCTGCCTTGTTCCGTATTCTTTCTGAGTGATGCCAACAAATCTGCAATTAATCAAATTACCAAAGACCCTTGGCGTACAGTGAACCTGGAACTGTTGGTGCCCCTGGTTATGTTTATAATTCAGCCTTGCATTGTGGGATCTGTGACTGCAATGTTAATATCAGGGAGTGTATCTTTTAGAACCATGACAGAAATAGCTCTTATTTGGAAGTGACCAAGCTCACATTGAGGTATTTGGACAAATTCCCATCACATTTCACAGATGAGCAATATAAAGATATGGAGTGGCTGTATGTGTTATGGGAGATTTTTAACTGATGCAATCTCACATCTCCTTTTTTTCTATATGAAAGATTGCATTGGAACATGGCCATAGATCAAGTTTAGCAGAGCCAGTTTTCCATTGCAGCTCCAAAATCTGGCTCCAGGCAGTTTCTTGGTGATCCTCTGCCAGTTTGGGAATTGTCAGCATGATCATATATGAAGTGTTGTGCTGTTTATTTGAAGCTGACTGCTCCTTGTTGTAGAAATGGGACGAGGCCATGGCATTTACAGATCTACGTGGTCCACACTACCTATTATTACATTCTGGCTGAGGTCTCATTTTAAAAAGGTTGTTTACATGACATTGTTCATTAAGTGTAACCTGTGGGGGATTTTCTCTATTATATGAATCAATTGGCACTATGCTGTGTAGCACTTGAAAACCTGCTTTCCGTTGGAATAATGACATTTTTTTCTAACCCTGCTGCTTTTCATGTCTGCTGAAAGGAACGTTTGTCTTAGTAACTAAACTTTAAAGCTCACACAGTGGACCAAATGACAGGATGAGCCAGATAGTTGTATGTACTATTTTTTATCAATGAAATAATTGTTGATTTACGCTCGCATCAAACTGTGGCAAGGCATCTAGTTTCACTGTGATATATTAAGGATAAATTACTTTACACCTTCACCGACTTTTGTAAATTCAGTAATATCAGGCCATACGCGTAATACTTTGCTGTTCATGTAAACGCTGATCACTGTTAAAAGTTATTGGTGATTAAGAACTAAGACCTGAAAGGACTTCTTAGTTGATAAAGACGATTTATGTGAAATCTTATTGTATGCCGTATTCCCAAGCCTTGTTAAAATGCATTAATGTACAAATAAAGACTAAACTTGATGGTGTAATGTGACTCACTTTGGCCTGTCTGATGTACCTCTCAGCTGTCTTCTCCCTGTTCTGCACAGGGTATGTTATTCAGGGAAGTTCAATGCTTGGATTACATGACACTGTAGGCTACCATATGCTTTAACCCCCTCCAACCAATATACATCAGTCAAAAAGAATATCCAGTGTGATGCAATATTTATGTTAGCAACAGATAAAATGAATATTTCGGTCTGTTCTCACGTACAGAGGCACTCTACGATGCAGCAGGATGTGCAGTGGGTGGTGGTTATTTCTGACACAGCAGGCAGCAACCCAGCTTGTCAAATGCGTGCTGCATTGTTAATGGTTGTTGGCATCAGACACCGATGCACAGAGGCACATTCCACAGGGTATGATACCCACCGTACACCAGGACTACCACAGTGTAAAGAGTGAGAAAGTCTGTATGGTTGAGTAGAAGGGGTCAAACAAACTCTTGACTTTCACCTTCAAGCCTATTGTTTGTGTCCTGTGTGAAACAAAAAGCAATTTGAGTTCTTTCATGTGATCGTCATGTGATCCACTGTACTAAGCAAAAATCATGATGGTTTTTCATAAACCTAACCACTGACTTTTGTTTACTATAATTAATTATTGTAATTTTATCAAACCAATCGAAGGCCGTGTAGGCGTGTAATGCGAGTGATAATGGAAAGGTAAGCCCCTCATTTGTGAGAGGTGAGGTGATAGTCCACGATTTCACAGAGGAATTGTGGATTCAAAACTTCCAGATGATCCGCTCAACTTTTGAAGAGATATGCGGTGCAATAACAGCTCTTGTAGCTCTCGCTGCATCATGAGAGGGAACCAAGTCAAGCACATAGCATCATGTGACCAAGAAAAGCCCCAAAAGTGTTTCCATTGCAGTTTAGCGAAATATGGCTTTTTCAAATTGCCTGAAGTACCACCTCAAACTCAAAAACTTCTTAGTTTTTTAGAAATTGACATTAGGTGTATATTGTATTCACATTTTCAATTTGCACAATTTTAGGATTAATGGAAGCCTGCCTACTGACATAATCACTGGAAAAAACTTCACTGTAATGCATTAGTGGCACACAACAACATTTTTCTAGCACACATACACACACCAGTACACACAGCCTGCGGTGCCATCTGTGTATTAAATAGTACATGGTGTATGAGAAGTTGTGTTGTGTCAGTAATGTAGGTCTGTCCATCTATTTAAGGCTGATTAATTAGAGCACTTTGAATAAGGCCAGAGAGAGAGAGAGAGAGCACCATTATGAATAGTTAATCTATGTGCCAGTTCTTCAGCCACCACAGGGACTGTGGTGATTTATTGGGCCAGATGACACAGTCTGTTTGTCACACAGTCTGTAAAAATATGCGCCCAGATTTAGTGTAATTCTTAAACTAATTTAAACAAACTTTTCAGGATCACTGCATTCTGGGAAAGATGGGAGACTGAACTTGAAGATCTTATGTGGTTAAATATAAATGTGCAGGCTGTTCTGTTTTGTTATTCATCACTCTCCTCACACTGAGGTGGCAATATATCACAAAATAACCATAATATGTCTACAGAGGCCAATGTGTTTGTCGCTCTATTGGAGCCATCTGAAATCCACCAGTAAGTGTTGTCCCTGGATCAATGACTAACTTGTTTGTCCAGGATTCTCTTCACAACCAACCAGTCAGCAGCAATTCTCGATTGTGATGTCATTCACAGTGTGCTACTCTGACTCCCATGAAGAAAAAAAGAGACTGCCCATTTTAAACCAGCAACTGCACACGGAGATTTGCACGTATTTTCAACCCATTTCAATACTAAATATTTATTTAACCTCTGTTAGATCTATTTCATGGGAAATTAATATGTGTGAAAAAAAGATGCTACAACACTATAAGAGGTAGAGCTAACGTTACCACAAATCCTGTAACATCTGTTTTTCACACATATTTATTTCCCATTAAATACAATCCACAAAGGTTATATACATATAAAAACTTCCCAACCCCCCAATAGTTTGTAGCCTAAATGAAGCTGCATTATAAACAAAGACAAAGCCTTAACAAAAAGAAAATGATTGTAAGCAAAAAACAACTAAACATTTCAGTCAAAAATCAAAACGTAGTATGTTAAACACAAGTAGAAAACAATTAACAAAAATGGATAAACTATAAAATGAAAAACTGTAATAAATGAATAAATAAATAAACAACTGATTAATTAAAACTAAATATATTTAAAAAGATAAATTGATACATTAATAAATAAAAAACAAAAATATCACAAAATAAATAATGAATCAATAAACTAAATCTAAATGTTCGTCTGAATACTGCAGGTAGGAATAATGGAATAGGACTCCGGTTCTATTTTGTGGGTTTTCTCTTTCTGAACTGGGGCCAGGATTTGTTGCATTGTGCTGTACTTTGCATATTTATTTTCCAATAATGTAACATTTGTAATACAATTTTCAGATGTCTTTTATGTCATTGAAGGCAAAATTAGAACATTTAAATCACTGTTTTGCTTGACAGACTCCCTTTCACAAAAATCAATTTTTCTCAGCTTTCTAGTAAAAAAGTGGTCTTTTTGATGAAACTAGCCTCTATGTTATGTTATAAAAAAAAACCCAAGTCAAACTAAAACAATAAGTTTTCTAACAGTACAAAAACAATTGATTTGTTTTCTAGGAAAACTAGACTCAAGCAGGCAAACACTCTTTAAGAAGGGTAGAGGAATTACAGTGTATATAACAATACAAACTGATATATTGTCATTTTTACCTTGCACGGCCGCCTCCAGTCCCCCAAATCCCTCAGTGCTCTCAGCACAAAGGGTGGAAGCTGCAATGTCCTCAGTCGAGATCATATCTTCTGGCCTGGATGGTCCTCCCATTTCTGCTTGACTTTTACGCTGAGTGGTGAGCGGTCATTTATCCCTCCTTTTCACATCCTAGAACCTTTTTCTGCATTTCAAGGTGGTTCTGGAGGTTCCGGAAAATGATGAAACCTGCACCGCCACTTCCTCCCATGCCTGCTTTACCTTTGCTGCTTTTGGTGAATTTCTGCTGCTTCTGTAAGTTATTTGCTCCCATGCCACACTTTGCTCCCAGATCATCCACCATTCAATTAGCAAAATGGATTTGGGCACACCCTAAAAGGATTTGTGATGAAGACCATGTGCTATAGATTGTCTAAACAGGATGAGTTGGATAAATTGAACTGAAAAGCTGAGACTCTTGAGTCCAATTTTATTCATGTGGGATGATGTTAGCCCCCATATTATATAAAAAAACTTGACCTATTTTTTTAATTTAAAAAAAAAAAAAAAAAACTATTGTGAGGTCTAAGATATTCAAACCAAATGAAACTTTACAGCCAACAAACAAGAGACCTTGGGCGTTCAGAGGATGTATGGCTCTCCTCATACTGTCTTGTGTAAGAAATGTTATTTCATCTTTCCCTGAATAAGAACAAAAAGTTTTATTTTTGCCCACCACAGTGCTCTAAAGAGGTAATGAAGATGTTCCTATTTAGGAAAACATGAATAAACAAACAAAAAATGTTCCAACTGCAATAAAAAAATTTACATATTTGTTTATATAAAAGACATTTAATGTGACTTATTACTCACCGTGAATGCCTGATGTATCAAATATGATACAAAATGATTTCTATACATGCATTTCTTTTTTCAAAATTTCTCTTTACATTTTGTTAAAAGGACCCATAAACACTTCACTTAAAAAGGAAATTGAATTTTCTGGCAGTTATTTCATGGTTGAGGCTTTACATGGCTGAAATCGGCAAAGATTCATTAAAGCTGGATGCTACATTTTGCATAGTGCAACTCAGTATCTTTCAAACTCGAACCCACTTTTCAGAATCAGAATCAGCTTTATCGGCCAAGTATGCTTAGACAAACAAGGAATTTGGTTTTAGTTAGCTTTGCTCTAAAATTTTGCCCCTAATTAAACCATTTTAGTTAAACAGCAGGCTTTCTAATAAAAAAAAGTTGTCTTAAAGCCAAAACTGAGATAACTGCTGGCATTATCACAACTCATTTCTCAGACATTCAAAAGTCTCTTCTCCAGGAAGAGAGTGAATAATAAAACTGTCCACAAGATGAGTAGCTGTCAACATGACATGGAAACTGAATACATGGTTAAAATCTTGAGACACTCCCTTCGAGGCTTGTGTTTAGTGATACAACTCTGATGTCAAAACGTCTTTGCATTCAAACTTGAATCAAGACAAAAATAAGGTAACCTAAGTTTTTATGGTTCCTCGGAGGTTAAATTTTGCATTTAAACCAACACAAGACAAAAATGTGTACAGATAAGTTTGATTCTTTTTAAAATTGTTTTAGGGAATTCAATTTTATTTTTAAAGGCCAATTGCTCAAATCACAATGTGTCTCTGTACTGCACACGACATCCCTGTCCTGAGACCCTCACAGTGCACAGTGCAAAAGATGTCGTGTTTACAGCACAGATCAACATTCTGAAATGAGAGTAAAACAGTCAAGTCAATTTTATTTCTAAATCCAATCGCCACAAATTCACAAATTATCACAATTTGCTTCAGAGGGCTTTACAGCTCATGACATCCCTCTGTCCTTAGACCCTCACATCGACTAAGGAAAAACTCCCCAAATAAACTCCTTTAACGGGGGGAAAAATGGTAGAAACCTCAGGAAGAGCAACTGAGGAGGGATCCCTCTTCCAGGACGGACAGACGTGCAATGGATGTCATGAAAAACAACAAAACTACAGTAATGATATAAAAAGAAAGAAACAACAATAGAGATCCCATTGGAGCTCAAGAGACAGGACTCTCGGGGACAACACCTCAATAGGACAGTTAGGCCGGTGGGAACAGGAAACCAGGAGACTGCTGGAGCTCAACAGGAACAGCAGGGGATGGCTGCAACTCAGGAACCTGGTTGTGAAGAACAGGTTAAGGGCTGGATGCAGCTCAAGACCTGATGGCTGCATGCTCAGGAATCCAAGCCTATCAGACTGCAGTGCAGACTTAGAGCTGGGTGACTGGGCATTCAGCAACCAGCAGGCGGCCATGTTAGCAGAAATTTCAAAGAAATTTTTGCTAACATTGTCACTGTCCCTGGCTTTATCTGAGCCAGGGATGGTATTTTAGCTGCAGTAAGGTGGCTCGCCAGTCAGGGTCTTCAATAAGACACTTCCTCAGGAAATCTTTGCAGTCTGGAGAGAGAGCAGGAGATCACAGGTTAAGTTGGTGGCTCAGTGATTCATTGGTAAAACATTATTTTTCAAAGATTTGCGTCTATTTATTTTTGGAATGGTGGGTAACAGAAACATGTCTAATTCGGAGTAATGCAAGTGTGAACTGCAACATATCTTTTTGTTCCTTTAAAATGAGATAAAGCTACATTGTGTGATTTCTTTAACAACGCTAAACTGGAGTAAACAATACATAATCTACAACAGGGATTCTGAAAGTTAATATTCAAAGGACTGAATTAGACCAAAGGTCTAATTCAATTGCAAGTCTGCATGGCTATATACTACAAAACATTAAAAAATACTGCAGTGTATTAAAGTAAAAAATAACATCTTTTGTAATTTCACTTAAATGACCCTTTCAAAATGTGTGTGCATGTCTTACCTGTCGTCAGATTAGGACAGATTTCAACCCCGTGCCGAAGATAAACTGATGTTTCGAAGGTTTCCTGATGGTCCAGCAGGTCGTACAACAGTGCTCCCAGCTGCCACACCGTTGTGGGTTCGGCCTGGTATTGTCTGTCCAGAAACCATTCTGGAGGAGCTTTTGTGAAGGTACCTAAAGTGCATAAAGAAGGACAGAGACAGTCAGAGACAATGGGAATTACAACAACAAAAACTGAGAACAGCATAAGAATCCTTCTTTTGATATTCTAAGATATCATACCAGAATAGCAATAATAGTGTCCACTTGTCACAAGACAACCGCAGCCAAAATCAATCACCCGGACACGTGGGACAGCGGATCCAGTTTCAACAAGGACGTTTAGCAACTTGATGTCCCTGTGAAACACTCCATGTTGGTGCATATCGAGTGCTGCATCCACCATCTGCTTCAGGATAATCTGTGATAGAGTGAAAAAGTAAAATAGATGAATGCATACAGTGGAGTTGAACCTAAACATAATAAATAACTGGAAATGCTGCCTAACTCTTCCTCCTTCACCTAGCTTCTGTACCTTTGCCTCGTCTTCCTGCAGGTATCCTCCTTTGGCCCTGCGGTATCGGTAAAGATCCATGGAAGGTGTTGGTCTCTCCATAACAAGGATCAGTTCCTCCTCCAGATCAAAGCAGTCCAGCAGGGAGATAGCTGCAGATGTCCCAGCTGATTCAGCCCCACCTGCTGCTTTTACCATGAGGGCGACTTCATCGATGACTTTAAACTCCTTTCCATCTTGGACCTAAAGAACATACATTAAATAACATAATCAAAAATAACATCAATGTATACCTTACCACCTTAAATGGGGAAAAAATCTCAATCATTGGCTTTGCATGGTCTGAACCACGCAAAGGTGCTGGCACTAGCATTAAAACATGTTACAGTTGATAGTGTTCAAGAAACCCGAGTTAATCACTTACCACCTCCGTGTAATCGACCAGCTCCTTTGGAATGTGTTTAATAGCCACTGGTGTCATGTCGTTTCTCCTGTAGCCTTCATACACAGATCCAAAACCTCCGCTACCGAGTTTGGAAAGCTCGTAGTATGAGCCTTCAAATTCAGCTGTAAAAAAAAAAACACAAAGAGGTGACGTATTTGCATCAATTTTAGATGGACACTTAATGATGGAAATGTGCTTACCCGCTTCCATGCCAAGATTCAGATGAAAAGGTACGGCTCATGTCTGTATGATAACTTTTGATTTTTGATGAATTAAACAAACAACCTAAAAATTGCTAAATTTTAAACTCTGGAGAAAGGTGGATTTTCTTGACTGTTAACAGAGCATTTTCAGTCTTTGTGCTAAGCTAACATAAACTAAACTAAACTTAGCTAAACTAAGATAACCAACTCCTGGATGAACTAATGGCAACAAGGCCAATGATTAGAATTCTCCAAATTTCAAGCCATGAATCAGGTCTAACCTAACTTCTTTCATACTATCTACTTACCTCTGTTGGTTTTGACTGCAAAGGACAAGTCATACCCTTCTTCCTTTTCTGAGGAGGAAGATGAGCATGATGTGCAGATCTTCAGGCTCAGGCCAGATGACATTTTTGAGGACCTGTCTGTGTGACTGTAGGCCCTTCTTCTCTGCCTCCTTACTCTGAAACGCTTAGACACCCCACTACTGGGCTCAGTGATGCTGGTGACAGTGCTAGTTCTGAGCTTTTTGTTGGGGTGCTCCTCATCAGTCTCATCGGCCCTCCGCTTATTCCCCCTCACACCTGCACCCTCATCGACAGTCATGACAGGGGAACTGGTTTGGCTCTCAGTATCACCCCTCAGCTTCTTGTCAGAAGGCCCTTCTTCAGTGCTGGCCTTCCTCTTGCTCTTCCTCTCTTGGACATCCTCCATTACGTTGTCGAGTTTGAAGGTGAAGTCCGCAGCTAAAATTAAAACAAAAACAAAGTTAAACACCTAGTACCAGCATTTAAACATGCAATGATTTGCAAATTCTTTCCATCATATGTGAGGGAAATAGGCCTATTCAACACATCAAACTAAAGTGATGAAGAAATAGAAGGTTTGCATTACATGAAAAATGCAGTGCAATAACATGGAATGACACAGGGAACTTACTTGCAAGTCTTGCATAAAGATTATCAATTTGGCAGTAAATAGCTTGTATTTTAACTATATTCAAATGGATATATTTTCAAAAAGATTACCAAATTATTGCAATCATTATTTTAATGAACATTTTACACAATGTCCCAACTTTTTTTGAGTAAGAGTTGTATTAAGTGGCCTCTCGATCAACCTACAGGCATTATACACATTGAAACTTTAAAGGTTCCTCTCAATATTTCTCTAATCCATGTTTTCCCCATGCAATGTTGGATAGTTTACCCATCTAGGCATTTGAAATGTTTTTACTTATTTTCCTAAATCACACATACTTTTTTAGCATCAGAATAAACTGATAAACTAAAATGTCAGACTGTTGCTACCAAACCAATGCCCATCTCAGCTTCATGCCACTTACCTCTAATTTTTCCAAAGTCCGGAAAGTACAAAGTCTTCGGCTCTTGTGTCGATCTATCAGCCATGATGATCAAATGTTGTTGAAATGAGATGTTTCGAGAAAATGCGTCCTCACGAAGCAGTCAACCCAATGTGTCTCTCAAGTGTCTCTCTGCTATTGTCTGACACTTCTTAAATACACTAATCCGAGATAGAATGCTCTATGACATTGGACGGATCATGATGTCACCTGAAATAAAATGCTTTATGACATCAGGTTCCGTGTGATGTCATGAAAGCATCACGGAATGCAATTTCAATTCTCACACAATTACAAAAAAATTAAAAAAACAAAATCCAAACAAACAAATAAAAAAACAAATAAACAAACCAGTTGTATTAATTTTAATAATATTATGGCAATAAATATTACTAAATACAACAAATGTCCTTGTCATGAAAGCTTGAAGAGCTGACCCAAAACAGGGCAGCTTACCAATGTGAAAAACTACAATAGCAAAATACTCCAATTACATTGTTGTTGTTTTACACTGTCTCTCTTTTACAATTATTGTTTTTGTTTTGTTTGTTCAGTGGCCAGAAAAATAGAAAGCTGTTTTATCTAATGTAATCCAGAACAACATCTTTGCAATACTTACCATCTGAATGACCACCATCCGGCCTGTCAGGAGGGGGAAGCAGTGCTCTATCAACACTGTGTATGGTTGGGACAGTGCGCTGCTGACCTGACTCGGGACGTTGCAGATGGTGGAAGGAATAATTCGAAGACCTTCTCAACTCTCACGACTTCCGGTGAGGAAGCAGGGCCTGGGGACTTGGGAGTGGTCTCTCCCATCTCGGGAGCTGAGGTTGCCGAGGTGTCAAAAAGCTCCTCTGTGGCAGGGCCCCTTCCGTAAGGCCCTGGATGTTGTGGGGCTGTCATGGTTGACACGACTCTGCAGCATTGTGTGGACATCGGGGGCAGTGCCTCTGGACTGGCAGACCAGGGTGGTGGTTCCTCTTTTTAAGAAGGGGGACCGGAGGGTGTGTTCCAACTATAAGGTGGCCCACACTCCTCAGCCTCCCTGGTAAGGTCTGTTCGGGGGTACTGGAGAGGAGGGTCCGTCGGATAGTCGAACCTCGGATCCAGGAGGTGCAATTCGGTTTTCATCCTGGTCGTGGAACTGTGGACCAGCTCTGGACCCTTGGCAGGATCCGTGAGGGTGCATAGGAGTTTGCCCAACCAGTCCACATGTGCTTTGTGGACTTGGAGAAGGCATTTGACTGTGTCCCCCGGGGACTCCTATGGGGGGTTCTCTGAGAGTATGGGGTATACTGATACGGGCCGTCTGTCGCTGTATGACTGGTGCCAGGGCTTGGTCCACATTGCCGGCAGTAAGTTGGACTCATTTCCAGTGACGGTTGGACTCCGCCAAGGCTGCCCTTTGTCACCGATTCTGTTCGTAACTTTTATGGACAGAATTTCCAGGCACAGCCAGGGCATTGAGGTGGTCTGGTTTGGTGACCTCAGGATTGGGTCACTGCTTTTGGTAGACAATGTGGTCCCGTTGGCTTCATCAGGCCGAGACCTTCAGCTCTCACGGGTTTGGTTTGTGGGCGAGTGCACCTCCAAATCCGAGGCTATGGTTCTCAGCCGGAAAAGGGTGGAGTGCCCTCTCCAGATTGGGGAAGAGATCCTGCCCTAAGTGGAGGAGTTTTAATACCTTGGGGTCTTGTTCAAGAGTGAGGGAAGGATGGAGCGGGAGATCAACATGCGGATTGGTGCAGCGTCTGCAGTAATGTGGACTCTGCACCGATCTGTTGTGGTGAAGAGGGAGCTGAGACGAAAGTCAAAGCTCTCAATTTACCGTTGGATCTTCGTTCCTACCCTCACCTATGGTCATAATCTCCTATGGTCGAAAGAACAAGATCGCGGGTACAAGCGACCAAAATGAGCTTCCTCCGTAGGGTGGCTGGGCTCTCCCTTAAAGATAGGGTGAGAAGCTCGGAGTAGAGCCGCTGCTCCTCTGCGTTGAGAAGAGCCAGATGAGGTGGCTCAGGCATCTAATTAGGATAACTCCCAGAAGCCTCCCTGGTGAGGTGTTCAGGGTGGGTCCCACTGGTAGGAGGCCCTGGGGAAGACCGAGGACACGCTGGAGAGACTATGTCTCCCAACTGGCCTGGGAATGCCTCGGGATCCCCCGGGAAGAGCTGGACGAAGTGGCCAGGGAGAGGGAAGTCTGGGCTTCCCTGCTTAGGCTGCTGCCCCCGCGACCCAACCTCGGCGGTAGAAAATGGATGGATGGATGGATGGATGGATGATACTAATATTCTTTTGACAATAAGTTTAAACATGCGTTTGAAACCATGTTGTATTACATCTATATTCAAAAGGGATTTTTGTAAACATTTGATTAAATATACACGGATCTATTAAGTTCCAAAATTAACTTTTTAGGTGTGAGTCATAAGTGTTTTGTGTGCTTAAAGGTCCAGTTTGTATAATGCAGTGACATCTAGTGGTGAGGTTGCAGATGTGAAACTTTTCCTTTGTGCCACACGTGTAGAAGAACTACACTGGCCGATGTGAAATTGTGAAAATGCTGAGATGCAAATGGCCCTTTGTAGAGTCAGCATTTCATTTGTTCTTTCATTACAAAGCAAACTCAACAAACGAAATCAAATCAAGCACTGCATCATCTGCACCCTGGTCAGCACACATTGACTGGCATTGTCCAGGGATTATTCAACTTAATTCTTTGGTGTAGTAAAAGAAAATATTATAGTCATCTCTATTATAAAAAACTGAAACCATAGAGCACTCAAAATTACTAAAATAAATTCCACCAACACAAAACACAACAACTGAGACAATTTATTCTATTTATTTATTTTTTACACTTTTACAACAGGATTACTGGTGTTTCCAGCAATGTTGCTATAAGTCATTCCACTTAGACTATTCACCTACTCCGAGATTCTCCTATTTTTAGAAACCATTTTCATAACATTACAGAAACATCTTAATACTAATTAGACAAACCAGAAAAAGGGTTGGCAAACCATTAATATAATCAAGACTGGCAAGAAATGATGCAACAGTTGGCTGGGATATCCTTGACACTAGGCTCCTAGCCCTATACAGAATTTGTGTGATATATGACGTGATGTGATGTGATGTGATGTGATGTGATGTGATGATCGTATCGTATCGTATCGTATCGTATCGTATCGTATCGTATCGTATCGTATCGTATCGTATTGTATCGCTTCACATCGCATCGTATCGTATCGCATTGTATCACATCGTATCGTATCGCATTGTATCACATCACATCATGTCATCACCTCTTTGGCCGCTACTCTAATCTGGCTGTACAGGCAGCAGGTAAACTAAATGAAGTTGCAAAAAATTTCAATAGCAGAAATGCACATATCAATGCCAGTACCTCAAAACTGTAAACACGGATTGTGGCTTTAATTTGAGCTTGTTTAACTGATTGGTTAATCTTGGCACCAGTCACAGGCAAGCTGTCTGTGGTAATTGGCTGTAAGTGAGCAAATGAAGGTGAGAGGGCGGGACAGTAACAGTGCATGGAGGAGATGCAAAGAGGAGCAGTAGGAGAGGAGGCATGACGGAAGACATGAAGCTGACAAAATGCTGACAAACAGTCGATCGTCTCGTAAACGTTTGAGTAAACAGACGGTGAACAATAGTTTGCATTTTTTGCTTATTTATAGTTATTAGTTGTGTGCAAATGTGCCGGTTGTAAACTAAAGCTAGTGGCGGTGAGTCGCCGGACGACAGGCGCCATGTTTGACCAGAGAGGACTGTTTGTTAGTGAGCTTTCTCAGGAGGATTCTTCTCCACTGCTGGTGTGACAGATTGACTTGTGGTTGAACTGGCGATAGAGACAGATGTGTTTGTTGGTGTGGCCTCTGAGAACAGGCCAACAAACCAAGCCCCCATGAAGTGCGCCACACTCTGAAGCAAAATTTACACAGTAGCCGGAAGTGGAATTACACCGTCACGTGATGCACACTGGCCCAAAAAGACTTTTCCCCATTTGCTTAACACTGGTAAAGAGACTTCCTTAAATCAGTGGATAGATTTTTTTAGAGACATGTTGACTTTTCCGAATGCCTTTTTTTAATGGCCATTATTAAAAACATTGAGTCCTAAAGATGTAAAATGTGCCATTTTCCAAATATAGAGGTATTTCTTTAGACATAAAATGAACGCGCATTGGACCCATGGAACTCCACAGCGTGTATGCGCATGTAACTCTTGGATTCCCTGACACAACACAGGCTTTGTGCCGGCTGTAGTAATGGATATTGTTACAGGATAATGTTACAAGGCACCACCTTTTACTATATTTTTGTGGGCACAACACTTTTTGATTCTGTTAATTTGATTTCTCCGGTCGTGATTACGATATGATTCCCTGATAAGTTGTGTGTGTATGTGTGTGTATGTGTGTGTCAAGCCTCCAGGAAGTGCGCCACCCTCTGAAGCAAAATTTACATAGTGGCCGAAAGTGGAACTACAGCGTCACGTGATGCACACTGGCCCAGAAAGACTTTTCCCCATTTGTTAACATTGGGAAAGAGACCTCCTTAAATCACTGGATAATTTTTTTGAGACATGTTGACTTTTCAGAACACATTTATTTATAGCCATTATTAAAAACATTAAGTCCTAAAATCATAAAATGCGCTATTTTCCGAATCAAGATTTGGAATTCGGTCTTTCTCCATATAAATGAATGCGCATCGGACCCGCCGCACTCTACCGCGTGAAGGCGCATGTAACTCTAAGAGTTTCTGACACAGCACAGGCTTTGTATCGGCTGTAGTAATGGATATTTTTGGATATCCACTACGGATATCCATTATGGATATTTTTTTTTCAGGCTACCGGTTATCAGTGAGCAGCGCGGAGCACTAGTGACAGTTACTAAAAGGAAGTATTTTTAAAAGTTGAGCTGTGTAATAAATGCAATATTACAAGCACCACCTTTTATTACCTTTTTATGGGCACAACACATTCCGATTCTGTTAATTTGATTTCTCCAGTCGTGATTACGATATGATTCCCTGATGAGTTGTATGTATATGTGTGTGTGTGTATGTGTGTGTAGAGAGAGAGAGAGAGAGAGAGAGAGAGAGAGAGAGAAATATACCATTATCTGATAATCACGTAAATATTAAAACCGACAGCGCTTTCGTTATACCGCTGATTAGCTACTGTTGCTAATAAGCTAAGCAACTACAAGAGGAATGCTTGTGAGCAAGCGCTGTTCGCTTCGAGCACTCGGGTCATCTGTGTGAGCGAGCCAGTGAGTTGGAGTCAATGCTCGGGTACACTCGGTCGCACTCACCCGTGTTCGGCTGTCGTTAATCACTTCTACACATGCTCTATGGGCCAATAGATCCGGATATTATACACTTTTCTAAACCAGGAAATAGAGTTTTCTCTGCTTCATGCACCACTGAGCAGCTCTCATAGGATTGAACGAGGTCCTGCCCCCACAGCTGTATCCAGATTTTAATAGATCCATGCGACAAACCAGGAAATAAACATTTTAAAAGTTTCGCCTCACTATCTCATTCATTTATTCATTTATGTATTTAAGTATATTGTGACCATACCTATAGCCTTTAACACTTAACACTTAGCTAAAGTTAACACTTTATAAAAATCCTGTTAACGTTATCTATAACCCTGATCATTTCACTTTTCGACACTTGTGCGTACTATTATACTCATTGCATAACAATTAAAGTTGACAGTCATGTCTGATGTGAATGAAAAAGTATCAGTGAAAACTGTAGAATGTAAATGGGATGAAATACATACACATGTGTAGCTGTAAATATCAGACACAATTGGTGATAGTATCACAAGTTAACTCATTGAGTGCCATTGATGTATATATATGTCATTCAAAAGCCAACGCTTGAGTGCCATTGACATATATATATACATCAAAGTGTGTATTTGGCGGCTGGCATAAGGGGGCGCTCTATTGCTCCCTGTATGTAATTTTGGGGCTGCTGGGATTCGTAGTTGTAGTACAAAAGGTAGATCGGTAGATCAAAGCATGAAGTGGAGTAGACGGGATCAGAGAGCAGAGTGATCTGTACAGAGGTGATTCGAAACTACAGCAACAAAGCTACATCAATTCAATATCAGCATAAAATGCCCCCCAAAAAACGGAGGGGGTCAAGTGGCCAGTTTCACCAGCAGACGCTGGAAGAAACTCTCATGAGTGTCCGGTGGGGTCTGAAGCATTTATTTAAAAAAAAATTAGAGTGTTCAAAACAGGCCCGGTCACCTGAATACTGCAGGTAGGAATAATGGAATAGGACTCCGGTTCTATTTTGTGGGTTTTCTCTTTCTGAACTGGGGCCAGGATTTGTTTCATTGTGCTGTACTTTGCATATTTATTTTACAATAAAATAACATTTGTAATACAATTTTCAGATGTCTTTTATGTCATTGAAGGCAAAATTATAACATTCAAATCACTGTTTTGCTTGACAGACTCCCTTTCACAAAAATCAATTTTTCTCAGCTTTCTAGTAAAAAAGTGTTTTTTTCGATGAAACTAGCTTCTATTCAACTTTAGATAAATAAATAATGATACATGACAAAAATATAAGATTGACGATGGGTACATTTTGTAAAGAACTAACTGCAGTATTGTGAACAGGCATCAACATGGTTACCTATGTTATCAACCAAAGCCATGTTCATCGCAATTTAATGTAAATATACATGAAATATGTAATAAATCTCACAAAGTTTGGAATTAATTGGTGACGTAATGTTACCGTGTGTGAGGCTGTGGTTTCAATTCGGACCTCAGGATGCTCATACTGTGGAGAAATCACAAAGTAGGTGTCAATCACTGTTCAAAACACTGCGAACATCAAATCCTTTGCAAAAAGTTCTGTCATAAATCTTATATTTGTAACATTACTAATCTGATGTATAGATGTGAGAGCGTAGTCTATACAGGTCTACTTAGAGGTGAAACATACTATAGTCTGAGTAGTTTATACCCTGCCGGATCTCAGCGTGTCAACTTGTGATCCACTCAGGTTAACTTGTGATACAACATCTGTCCGCCATATATGTTAATTTATAGCCTACTGAAGGCTACAGACGTGTATGTATTTCATCCCATTAACATTCTACAATGTTCATTTATACTTTTTCATTCACATCAGACATGACTGTCAACTTTAATTGTTATGCGATGAGGATAATAGTACATACGAGTGTTGAAAAGTGAAATGATCAGGGGCATAGATAACGTTAACAGGATTTTTATAAAGTGTTATAAGTATGGTCACAATATACTTAAATACGTGAATAAATGAATAAATGAATGAGATGGTGAGGCGAAATTTTTAAAATGCTTATTTCCTGGTTTGTCGGCCTGTTCTCAGAGGCCACGCCTACAAACACATCTGTCTCTGTCGCCAGTTAATTAAACCACCAGTCAATCTGTAACAACGGCAGCGGAGATGAATCCTTGTCAGGAAGCCCACTAACAAACAGTCCTCTCTGGTCAAAAATACATATAACGTACGGGTTAGGGTTAGCTTTATTGCTGTTAGCTTTAGTTTACAACTCACACATTCGCACACAACTAATTGACTATAAATAAGCAAAACATGCACAGAAATGTTCACCGTCTGTTAACTTAAATGTTTACGAGACTATCGACTGTCAGTATTTCTTCAGCTCAATGTCTTCCGACATGATTCTTCTCCCGCTACTCCTCTTTGCGTCTCCTCTCAGCTGTTACTGTCCCGCCCTCTCACCGTCATATCCTCACTCACAGCCAATTACCGCAGGCAGTTTGACTGTAACTTTTGGGCTGGGGCACCAGGCCCCTAAATCATTAAAAAGAGAGCAGCAGATAGCAGCTGGATGAGAAGTCTGTCACTGCGCTGCTCTCAGTCTGCTCTGATGGATATATCAATCAGCTGTGTAGTCAGCCAGGTGTGATGTTTGTTTTTATTAGGCCCACTTTTGGTCAGTCTGAAAATAGTAAAATGAATCCCTTGGGCTCAGCTTCTTTAGATTGGACAGGAATGTGTGGCACGAGCTGCGCTCTAGTATCCAAATTCGCACACAAACCTGGCACACTGTCTGCATTCAGTCAACAAAACAATAGCTATTTTTGTGCATTTCCAGTATTAACTCTCTAACCAGCTGCTGTTGGATGTTCTGTCAAATTTCCCTCTTTCGTATTTTGGGGGCAATCGTGACTCCTGGTCCTCCGTAGAGATTATGCACGTGGTCGGGGGCTCTAAATTGGGAGAAATATGGGAGAGATGGGATGCCGGGAGGACACCGGGAGGGGGCAGGGAGAAATGCTTCCATTAATGTCGACTGTTTTTTGACTGACGCAGTCTTGTGCGTCTCAAAGTGAGACACATTGTCCCCCTCGGCTGCTGTCTCTGTTTGAGACGTTGAAACAAAGTGGACGTGTTGCTGCCTTTAGTTGCCACAGCCTTAAAACTTTGCAGCGGTCTGTGGTTCGTTCGACATCTGACGCTGCAAAACCGAAACCAGGTCCAAATTATTGTCAAGACTGTGTCTTTTTTGAGAACATATTTCTTTTATACATTTTATATACTATATTTGATCTGCGTTACTCTACATGGACAAAAGTGAACATTAACACCATATTACATTTTGCATGTGATCAAACATGAAATTTAATACATTAATTATGTTTCTTACCATTGACCAGACATGAACGTTTGCCCACCATGGTTATGCATTTATGATGTCAAGTTAGCAACTTGTTGCAACGTTAGTATAATAGCATTGCATGCTTTATAGTTAAAGGTTTGCTTGCTTGCTACAGCTAATAGATGCAAATATTAAAATGTGCAAATACCAAAAGTAAATGATAACAACTCAGTACAAAATATGAAAATATATCATTTTTACGGTCAGTCGTTGACACTGTTTCCATGCTTTCCTCCAATTGTGCTGCCCAGAAATGTCATGAAAATGTCACAACTTGGCAACTCAGGTATCATTGTGTGTATCAATTTTTTCACTTGTAATTATCACTTTGGAGGGCCGTTCATTTGCTCATATCTCGTAAAAACGGTAAATATGATATTGCACTTTACACACAATGACAGGTGTTATTGTGTCCCTCAGGTATGTTGCCATTTGAAACTGGTAGGGCTCTGTTCTTAGCCCCAGACCAGGATTTCTCCACACTGTGTAAAGGAGTATGGTACTGATGCTGCCTTTTTGGAAACACAATAAAGTAGAGCTCAACAAATGTGTTATCAGACTAAAGCCCCTGTACATCCCATCTGTGCAATATTTACTCTTTGAGAAATATATCATATCCTACGGATTGGAAAGTAAGAATGTTTTTCCTACCATTATGCATTGAACCTCAGCTCTATTATTTCCAGCAGGCCCAAAGCAGTGATTTTTATAAAGTGGACTTAATCAGAGACATATCAAAACTCGTTACTGAAAGCTTTACTGATCTATAACAACTTAAAAAGATGTGCTAGTAAAAAACCTAATATTGAGTAGAGCCATAGGGAAATGAAATGAAAATAATGTTGTTGCTCTGAGTTATTGTATCAAGTACTGCCACCAGTGGGACGTCTTATATCACAACAATGTAATTAACCGAATGCTAATGATTAAATGTACCATAATGCTTTCTCTTTTTTCGTTATATATCTTATGTTACAATGTCATTCTTTGGAAACAAGGCCAAAGTTTCAATTCATTACAGACTGCTCTGAATACTCTGTTTTCAGCGTTTTTTTTCCTACTTTGGCTACAAGCTGATATCAGCTTCTGACAGATTTCTTTATATGGCCACTTGCTCCAGGCTATTGCAAGTTTTACATTAGATAACCTACACTGCTACATGTAGCTACAATATAACCTCAAGGAAACATATAAACTTGGTTGCTGATCAGTTTTTTTCCCCTGATTTCAGATCATACTCCTACTGAAACATTTCCGGCTGTGTTTGGAGGCTTATATTGTGATTTTTCAGTTTAAAGTGCTGCTGTGGTGCCCTTTGGATTCCTGTGAGAGCTGTTCAGCAGTGCATGAAGCAAAAATACTCTATTTCCGTGGTGTAAAAGTACCCAGGTCTTCTGCATTACTGGCCTATGAGGCATGCACACTAGAGACTTTTGGTTGCCGACTGTGCCAAGTGGGTAACTTCCGACAATGGAGCAACTGACTTTCAGTTTAGTGCTTTGCTAGCTTGAATGACAGTCAAAAAATGTAATTTGGCTTTTATAGACTTTTCAAATGTTTTCAAACTGAATGGCTTGATAGTGAAATGAGTCAATTTGCTGGGGTTTTGATGCTCAAAAAATATTATCCACTGATACACAGCATAGTATACAGTATAGTATAATTCATTCAGAGGTAGTGGCATGGATAATGAGAAAGATGAGGAAATAGTGCTGACACCCTACCTCTGGAGCGTCCCTAAAGTCCAAATATGTGTCTATTCCTCAATTACTTATATTAATTTCATCTGTAAGTGTCCGTGGATCAAAAGAATCAAGACATTTTTTAAAAAAAAGTCTATTGCAAACTACATGCTAACTCTGTTTGACTGCAGTTCTTCTTACATATTTTCTTTCTTGCTGCACAGTGTTGTTAGGTATGCTTTTTTTTCATTACCTGGTTGACTACAAACAATTTAAGTGTCCCCCAGCATTTTGATATAGTTTACACTCCAGGACAGCTCCTGGAATATAGGAGCACCCCCAGTTTGGACGACCAAAGCGATCTGTAATGAATCTTTTTTTGCCGCCATACTGCAAACATTGAAGGCCTTGTTACTAAATCATGGTTCAATGACAGTCATAAACCAATGTAACATATTTTTGTTATTTTGGAGCACAAGTACAATGCTGATATTATTAGAAAGCAATGGCGCTCCCTCTCAAGTCCTGTACTGGATATGATTAATAAGTACAGGAAAATGTTTGTGAGAAAGATATTGTGATAAACTTCTCTGATTTTGATATCATTTGGTTGTTTTGTCCCTAAGTGTCTCTTCTGTTTTTATGTTCTATGTGAACACCAGGAAGAGTAGCTCATGTTCTGCAGCAGCTAATGAGGAGCCTAATAAATTCTTGAATCCTACTATGACTGATTTTTGATACAGTTGTGGCCTGAGAGGTGTGCAGAACAACTATAGCACATTTGAGCAGGGCACGTTTGATGGAATATATTATCTATAGCAGTGGTGGGAGACGTTGCCACTAATGACTAATCAGATCACCTACTTGTCTTTTCTTCACCAGCAGCAGGGTGCTCAGTGTCACAGCGATCTCACAGGTTCATAATATAAAGAACAACGTGGACTAGATACACTGCAAAAGCTTCCTTTGACTGCAGACATACAGACAACAGTGTATCCATGTGCAGGACTCGCAGAATCTCTACAAATGAATATGACACCTTGAAGGAGGATAAAACATTTAATTACCATGCTGCTCTGATCCTGGCACAACCTTGAAAGAAACAGTGAACGAACCTTAAGAACCAAACCAGTGGAAATCTGCATCATTACCCCTTTTCCACTAACATAGCACCAGTTCTGCAGGGCTTCCCAGCACCTACTTTGAACAGTTCATAGCATTTTGACCAACACTAAAATAGCTGAGAACCCGAAAAGTTGGTTCTCAGCTGAAACCAAAAGATTGCAGATTTTCCTTGACCTGAAGTGCAAACCGTGTCAACATCAGTGGGCGTGTCATATTCTGCAGGTTCCAAGGAGAAGATGATTCATGGTCGGCATAAAATACATACAACAATAATTCATAGATAATCAATGTAATCCATGATTTTGCTACTGCTGTTTACTCCTGTTGTGCATTGTGCTACATCCTCAGCTGATGACATACGTTGATTACAATGGTTCCCCGTAAAGCGGGTGGAAATGCTTGCTGGTTCACTGCATATCACCAAGGTTCTGAGCATCCTGAAGGGAACCGGTTCAAGAACCAGGGGTAAATTGGTTTAACAGGGGAAACAGGGCTTTCGACAAACGATCCCAATGCAAAAAGGCACATTTTGTTTTTGCGCTTGATGGGCCTCTGGACGACATCAGCTGATAATGTGGACAGACAGATCTGGTCGCTGTGTTATCATACATCAGAGGGTGGCTGGAGGGCACATGATATGCGCACCAGCAGTGTCACTTGAGAACATGGCCAGACAGAAACTATTGCATCCACATGGAGCATAGCAGAAAGGCATCAGGTTGGAACGCTGAGTAACGACGTCCAATAAACCCCGGACTTTCATGCAGGAGTCGGGTGTTTGCTTCCTGTGAGAATGTGATTTTTTTTGTTACACCTTACTTTCTACACATCCTTTCTCAAATCCTAACCATCCATCCCAGCATGTGCTTTTGTTGACATCCCATCGTTGGTTGCCATGTGCTGTATTTGCCTAAACATGACCACATTCAGCATAATCCCACCACGTGTTGATGTTGTTGGTCTACCAGGCCCACTGGCAGTTACTGCTCACTGCTTTGGGTATGTGCTTTGTACTATCGGCTAAAAGAGAGTCTATTGCTGCAATAGTCTGATGGCAGCCCGCTCTTCGGTTTGAGGGACATATGTGCTTTGTGCTACTGAGTTAGCAGCTAACGAGAGTCTGTTGCTTCCCAGATGCTTGTTCTTGTTTTCATAGAGCGGGGGAGTGATTATGTTAAGGATGGCTTCAATGCGCAAATTTGCAAATTTGCAAATTTGTTTCCTTTGTTGGTTGAACTGGTAAGGTTAAGGCGAGAGGAGTAGGATAGGTTAGGATGAGGGTAAGAATGTCAGGGAAATCAGTCCTTTGCCATCCTAGGATTCCCTTGCCCAAAAAATCCTGGACACAGAAATGGTTAGAAACAGTTCACTAACTCCACAGTGCACTGTTCCCAGTCTGTTCAACAACTATTTTCCAACATTTATAATGTGCTTAGAGAGAAATCATTGATTAAGCTTTACCCAAACCAGTGGAAAAAAAGTAACATTGGACTATTTCTTCATTAAAGTTACATTTTGTTCTCCAGTGATTTTGTTGTGGGACAAAAAGGGAACAAAATAAAATTACTCTTAAAAGAACTGTAAAAATCATTGCAGTGTTTGAGGTACCTGACTTATGAGTCAAACTCCAAAGATGCCAGATTTTCCACTTGATTTCCCTAGCTTTACACATCTTAACACCATCAAACAAGTACATGCACACTGATGTCTTGTTCCCAGTTCTTTTGTAATTCTGCATGGACTTTTGATCGCAGATCAGTCACACAGTCCTGTGTCGGTAGCCTTTTTGTTTGTGGAGCTTAATGTAAAAGTTATGGATGTGCATGCAGTCTCTCTAGCTATCTCCATGACAACTGAGCAAACTCCATCCACTGAGGGAGGTCACAATATGGCTGAAGCTGAGGAAAAGTTTGATTTTGTTTTGAGAATTTCTGCAGCATACTCAGAGGTACAGGTCTTCTTTCAGACAGCCAGAAGAAAATGTTGGCATTGTACCTTTCTAGAAGCCTCAGAGATCTTACATTTTTATGTTTTTTTTATAATTCATATCATATCAGCATTTCTATAGTTCAGATTGCATATATATGAGCTGAGTTTCTTATCAGTTGAAGGATGGGATGGTGGATGGTGTGAAGCCTAGGTAAGACAGCTGCCAAGCAAGCAGCAGATAGCTGCAGACCACTGTTCGAGACAAAGTGTGTGTGTTTTGTTTTATTTAAGATTATTTTTGCGGTGCTCGCCTTCATTTGAAAGAACAGGTTAAGTGTCAAAGGGGATGACATGCAGCAAAGGGCCAAGGTTGGAATTAGAGACTGACCAATTTTGGTTTTCCAGGGTCGATTCCAATTATTAGTAGTTAATGAGACAGATGACCAATATTTGGAGTCGATATGCATTCACAATAACAATGAAAATCTTTTTGTTAATATTTAAAATTTGAAATATAGTAAAGTCAAACTCAAAACTCTGTTTAAATGCCTTTAGCAAATTTTTAATCAAAACTGAGACTTTAAGTAGCAAATACAGCAAGTTACTAGCAACTTTTTATAAAGTCAGGTGAAAATTTAAATAAAAAATGAATAAATAAAAAAAGTTCCCTGAGGTTTTACAAAGTAAACGTTTCTCACATCCTGCCACTTTTTTGGACTTTTTCATTAATTAAATTTATTAGGGATCATTCAAACAAAATGCTGATATAGATATCGGCAAAATGCCAAATATCGTCCACGATAATCGGCCAGGATAATAATCTGTCTTTTCTTAATCTAAACTTGAGCCCGATGGCTCCCAAAAACTCTGTCGGGTCAGACCAGTTTAGGGCCAAAATGTGTGATGAAAAATAACATTATGAGAATAGAGGTTTAATGTTGAGAAAAAAGTTATAATATTATGAGATTAAACTTGTACATTTACAAGGGAAAAGTCCTAATATTACAAGATTAGCCTGTTTTAATATTACACACACCCGTGTCGCTCTGCACACAAAGTGCACTATGAAAATCAAGCTTTGAAAAATGTTATGCATCAATATTATTTTCTACTTTTTACTTAAGTTTATTTTTATCCAACATCAGTCCATTTCCTAAATATCAAATATTCATTTATTTTCAGAATTTTAACCCTTTAATGACAGGTTTTTGTCATGATGCCACTATGTTTTTAGATTAACAAAGCACAACAAATTAATTATGTCCAATATACTACATGCCAAGTCCATTATTATTATTTTTGATTATAACAGCCTGGGATATGTCAATGATTAGTAGCAACAGTTATTTTTTTATATCATTATTTTTTGTATAGTGCCAAATACTCACACTCATAGCACTCTGCATAAAATGTGCTTTTCAGAACTGGGCTTTTAATATATCATACATTAATATGTTTTTTTTTTACTTTAATTGAGTTTATTTTTAACCATCACGAGTCTTAATAATAAGGAGATACTTTTAATATTATTACTGCCTGGGATATGAATATATATAAAATTGCAGTTTGAATGGGTTTCAGTGGCGCAGTTTTTGCACTAAACTGTATGAATATAACAGTTTAGTTTTCATATTTTAGACTTTGTTTAGGACCTGAACTGGAAATTCCTAGATTAAACAAAAAAAAACAAAAAACAATCTTTCTCATGATTTTAATCATTCAATATTACGATTTTTTCCCCTAAATTTACTAGTGTAATCACATAATATTCATACTTTTTTTCCACTGACTTCATTCTTGCAACATAATGACTTTATTTTTAAAATCTAAGATTTTTTCCCCAATGTTGCCCTATAATTCTTCTTCATAAAATACAAATATGTTTTCAAAAGAAAAATTGACAGTATCTTTTTACAGCACCGAGTCTGCAGGTATACCTTTCAGCTGCTTACAATCCAACGACCTTGACCAATTGGAAAGGCCAGCCTGCGTTTAGTCTGAAAGCTGAAACCCCATGACAGAAGACTCTGTAAAAGCACTCACTGCATTGCTTTGAGCTGCTGATAAGCTTATTGTCCCAATGAAAACGATGCCCTTGGTGAATTTAATTGTGGTTCAGCACATCCATGACTTGAACCTCTGCAAGCTAGCCATTATTAGAAGAGCTGCACAAGGTTGTAATCAAATGGCTGATGCTGTTACAGTGTGAGAGGACAGTGTCATGGCAGTAGCTGGTGAGAGGATGTGTTCATGTTCTGGTAATCAAACCAGAACATGAACATGTAGCTTCACACCAGGTGCTTCTGAGCAGGTGGGTGGCAGCACTACACTGATTATCCAGGCTTTGCTGAACATTCAGGTCCGTGTTTTATGTTTGCGTGCAGTCATATTCATGGCAATTTATCAAACGGGAACAGATAAGAATAAAAGCTGTGCAAAGTATAAATGCCACACCGTGCAGTGTCATAGAAACAGTTTTTTATCTTCCCACTGACAAGATGTTGATAGCTTTCTGTATCTGACCATTACCAGTGTCCACATTTAAACTCGCCCACTGCAGGAAAACCCAGCAAATGACCAAGTTTAGTCCATTACAGCTCTTTCAACTGTGTCTTCATCCTTTTACTGATTATAAAACATACAGTATTAATGTTAACAGAAGATAAAGCTGCTCTGCCTGTCAGTGACTCGCTCTCTCTGTTAGGCATCTCTCCTTCACATTGTTGTGTGTTTTACTGTGTGGGCGTGTGTGTATGTGTGTGGGTGGCTGCTGGATTTTTTGTTACCGATGTGTGTGTGTTTGTGTGCGTGTGTTGTTCTGTGTGGGTGCTAGCTGTTTGTATGCACTGCATGTGTGAAGAGAGGAGGACGAAAGGAGCTGCTGAATCTCACCAGAATCTAACAAACAAACACGCGCATGGGCACACACACACACACACACACACACACACACACACACACACACACACACACACACACACACACACACACACAAAAACACAAGCATTCAAGAATATAAAGTGGAAGGCATCAGGATTCAAGGTTGTATCCCAGGCTGCATGGTAACAAGTTATATACACTGTAAGCTTATAATCTGGGTGTCTTATCTCTGTCAACAAAAACTCTCCTTACTATTAACAATAATAAAAATCAGTTGTTACAGAAATTTTCTTGTGCCACCTAAAAATTTCCAGAAATTTGCCATCCAAAGAAAAGGTAAAGAAATAAGCAAATTGAGTATATTTGCCCAGTTGTGTGCATAAAATGTTGGCATTGAACATTTCTGAAACCCATGGGTATTAACATTTGTAAGTTTCATATGACAGTTTATATTACATGTTCACGGGTTTTTGTGCAATGGAAATGAGGCTTAAGCGATGCTGCTGGGTCTGGAGTGAATGACTGTCATGATATCTGACTTGAACTAGATTGACCTTGGTGAGGCGGTTGCTGCTGGCTTGACAGCAGTGTTTTGGACTGAACTGGAGTTTGGAACTAGACTGATGCTAGATTGTTGTTAGCTTCTGTGCTGGCCCTCAGAATAACGGCATCCTTATGGCACTCCATGGTTCAAGGGGTTGAAGCTTGTTAAATCTGTCCACAACTAAAATGCAGTTTTGGTTGTTTAGCCAGGGCAGACAGCCATCCGCCGCAGTTGCACAGGGCCTACTTTGGTAGGGTGTATTTCCTGGGGCTTCATGTTGTTGTGCTGTTTGTTGCCATAACTGTTCCAGGAGGTTTCAGGATGTGCTTTTCACACTGCAGAAGAGTCTTGGTATCACTACCTGGAACAATAATGTTCTTTTATCTTCTTGTCCTCCCGACAAACTCAAAGTAATGGGCAGACTTTAAAGGGAAAGTTCACCCAAAAATGAAATTTCAGTTGTTACCAACTCACCCTCATATCGATGGAAAGTCGGGTGAAGTTTTTTTGTTGTTGTTCTTTTTCAAGATATTTTGGGGCTTTTTATTGCCTTTATTAAATAGGACAGATATAGCATGAAAGGGGGAGAGAGAGAGGAGATGACATGCAGCAAAGGGCCAAGGCGAGACTCAAACCCACAGCCACTGCGGTGTGTATACAACCTGGGATGCCTGCTCTACCAACTGAGCCACTGGGTACCACTGGGTGAAGTTTTATAGTCCACAGAACATCGCTGGGGACCGCGATTCAAACGTTAAAAAAAAATACAGTATAAAACCACAACATATCTCCATACTGCTTGTCTGAAGTAATCCAAGCGACCTGAAGCCCAGATGTGCAAGGTTGTTTTGAAAAATGTATCTGGCACAACGTTTTCCGCCTTGTTGCAGCCTTGTTGTAGCCTGTAGGTCATAGTGCTGCTTTCACATATGCATGCTCACAAAAAAAACCTCACCCAAACTTTCCATCGACAAGAGGGTGAATAGATAATGACTGAATTCTCTTTTTATGGGGGGTGAACTATGCCTTTAAGCCACAAAAGTAAGCATTTTCATATTTCAAGCTAGCTTGCCACTTTGTGAAGTGTATGCACAGAGATTACAAAAATTAATCCAGAAATGTGTTTGATTGTTGGAGTGTCATTTTAGTTAGATATTCATCACACTACTCCTTTCTAGGATAAGCAGTAAACATGTCCTAGTACTAGCCACCCAATGAACATTTGTTCAACATTAATTCCAACATTGATTGCACCATCCATTCATGAAGAACTGAGCATTTTTTAATGTTACCTGTCTTTTCAGTGTAGGTTTTAAAAAGTAGCCAGTCAGAAAGGTGTATTTTTAAAGCTAAATATTTCCCTGAGCAGCTGCAGTGGACCAGACTCACTTTCTGTATTTGATATAATTTAGTGGAAAAATATCTTCAGACGGTAATGAAAGACCTCTGTAGCATGCAGGAAACTGATTAGCAGCTAGCAGGGGATTGCAAGAGATTGCCACAAAATAAACACCCTCTTTTGGTAGACCGAGAATGAACACAATCCAGGACCATTAGCACACTGACATCCTTTACATTGCATTCCTCAATGACCATGTCAAAAAATAAAAATGGTAGGATTTTAATGTTTGCCAGTCTGTAAGAGCAGGAGCAGAGCAGACCAGCTACCTTTGCCATGAGAATGACTGGCAACTTTTTATTCCTTCTCTTTCAAAGGTACCGAAGAGAGAGTGAGAGAGAAACAGATATAGGCAGGCAGAATGGAATATAAGCACTTGGATGAAGAGGAGGAAAAGATCAGGGGGTGCCGATTATATAAGACCATCACAAATATCATGGTAAAGACCTGAGAGGGAGCGGAGCTATTTTAAACCTGGGCTTGAGCTCAGAGAAAGAAGCAGTGTGGGCTGGTATGTTGGCCATAACAGAAAACTATGCTTGTGTTTGTGTGTGTGTGTGTGTGTGTGTGTGTGTGTGTGTGTGTGTGTGTGTGTGTGTGTGTGTGTAAAGCGTGTGTTTCCCTCCCTGTAGAAACCTGGCAGATTGCGGGCTGGGACTTTAAAGACATGTTATGTAATGCCGACTGGGGCTGTTATCACCGAGAAGCGCCTCCAAATTTGTCTCCTGGTCAAATCATTCCAAAGAATCGTGACTGTTGTGTCAGGATTTTGTAGTAAATGGACAGCGCTGAACAAATCCAGACTGAATTGCCCAGGGTCATAGTGACATGTACAACATGGTGGGTGGAAGTGTGTGATGCTGGTATCGAAATAATACAGGTCTTGCTGGGTGAAACAGGTGATTAAAATCAGCTCAGCTGCAGGAAGAAAATGTTGGCATTGTAGGTTTCTGTGTATAACATAAGTTACATTCATAGGTTTCATAAGTATTATATAAATGTTTCTAAAGTGAGGTAGTTCTAATTACATGTAAATGAGCTGACTTAGTCATCAGGAGGAGAATTGGATGGTGTGAACCTAGGCAAGATGGCTGCCAAGCTGCAGGCATCTGTTTGACACCATAGACTGTATATAAGCATGGATGTATTCAGAAAACCTGGATACAGCCATGGAGGCGGGGCCCCGGTCTAGGGGTTGACAGATATTGGCCCGGCCAATTTTAGGGGGCAGATATTTGGCATTTTGTTGATTATCTGTATCGGCATTTCATTTTAATGATCGCCATTAACATTAATTAATTAAAAAGTGCAAAGTAAATGTCAGCAAGGGAAACTTTTACTTTGTAAAACCTCAGGATGCTGTTTTTATTTGTCATTTTTTTAAATTTTAACTTAACTTTAAAAAAAAAAGTTGCTGGGAACTACATATATATATATATATATATATATATATATACATATACTGTATATGATGTTGAAAGTTTCAGTTTTTACTAAAGGCATTTAAACAAAGTTTTTTGTTGGAGTTTGTTGTATTCCAAATTGTAAATGCTGACAGAAAGATTTTCATTTTTATCATAAATGCATATCAGTTCCAAATATCCAGTGTTTCCCTTAATAACTAAGACTATGGTGGGCCACCACAGTCTAATTTGCCCCGCCATAGTAGAGTGGTATTAAAATATATACACCATTGGGTTATTTATAGCACAGTAGAGGCAGAGACGCGCAGCAGAACATCAGTTGTATTAAAAGTGAAACTAAACTATTCATTTGGTTGGGCCTAAAACTGTGTTTCACTTATAAAAATCAGCAAATATCTCCTCTCATTTATCAGTCTGATGAGCTGTGATCATATCAACAGATCAATTATCCACCATAGTCTTGGTTATTGATGGGAAACACTGATAATATTCACCTTATAAAGTTGTACATGGTGAACGTGTCAGGAAACAGTTCCTTATTCACACATCTAGCAGACAAAAAGCAACATTAGCATTCATTAAAAAATGTGTTACTGGTCACTTAATGAATGTGCAATTATCACTCTCCTTTTACCTCTTCCTTAAGGGACACTTCTGAGACCCCATTTACACTTCATGCCCCCCTGGGGAAATAAGATGGCCATGTGTAAATTGCAACTGTGAAGCATTAAAGAAAATGTCAGTTTATGAACTATAGTTGGCTAGCTAGTCTTAAATAGTCAGATCTATGGCTGCACTTTGCCTTAAGGGGAAAAAAAGCTCTGGTTTGTTTTTTATTTCTTTAAACAAATCCCAGTCATCTTGGCCGGCACTAGGCCCAGGATGCAGCAACAGTGCAAGATGGCATCGGGCCAATGGCAGGCTTATATACGCTGTCTAAATTCTATGAGTCAGACTGTTAGCTAGCAGGCTAAACTCTTATTGTGGTAACTTTCATGGATGCATAAAGATATAGCATTGGAGGCGGGAGTCCGTTCAGTCCTAAGTTGCTCAGTGGTTCATGAAGCCAAAAATTTTCTCCACCTAGGTATTAAATTTCCTGCATGATCTACTCTGCCTCCGCATCATTGGGCCCATAGATCAGGCACGGTTCAGATTTCTGCCAGCCAAGGCAGCTATTTTTGTGCTCGTGTGACTTAAATGGGGATCAAATTATTTAATTGTGCAGCTTCTCTAGACTTTCAAATCAAATGAATTTTAAAAAAAGATGATAATAATAACAACATTAATAATTGCTTTATTCATATAGCACTTTAAATTAGAGTTTAAGAAAGCTCTTTGACAAACAAGGCAAAGCAGCATTGGGATACATAGATGGCGTTATAACAACGGAAAGCAAAAAAAGTCCTATTGAACACAAACAAGATGAAACTAGGGTAGCGTTTGGATAAAAATAAAACCAGAACACAAATAATGCAAGATGAAGGAAGCATATTTTCAGTATAAAATAATACAAAGAACAAAAACCAAAAACCAAAAACCAAAAACAACAATAACAAAAGCAAAAAAAACCCAAAAAACCCACAAATAAAATGAAACAAAATAAATATAAACAAGGTATAATGAATGAAAAGAAACTTAAAGAATCATAAAAGCAAGTCTATAAAAAAGGCTTTTAAAAAGTGATTTAAAAGATGTCACTTTTTCTGCCAGCCTGATCTCCTCGGGCAAGTCTGTCTACAGCTGAGGGGCCCCGATGACAAAGGCATGGTCCCCTTTAGATTTAAACCTTGACTTTGGAACGGCCAGAAGGGCCCCACCTAAAGATCTAACAAGGCTGAGAAGTGGCTCATAAGGGGTCCACATTTCTACAATATAGCGTGGGTCCAGACCCAAATGAGCTGTAAAAGTTCAGATCAGTAAAAACTTAAAATCAATGAACAGGGAGCCAGTGGAGGAAAGCGAAGACTGGGGTGATGTGGTGTGATGTAGTGTGTTGAAACCCGTGAGAAGCCGAGCTGCTGCATTCTGAATTAGTTGGAGGCGGGAGAGTGATTTTTGATTGATGCAAGAGGGGTGGAAGTTACAGTAGTCCAGACTTGAGAAAATTAGTGGATGAATTACTTTTTCTAGATGTGAGTGAGAGAGTATTGGTTTGATTCTGGAGATCAAATTGATAATCAATCAAAATCTGATACAGAAACAAATCACTTCTCACAGGTTGTGACACTAAAATTTCTTTTTCACTGATTAACAGATGTCTATTTCACAATGTAAATTTACATTGAAAAGTCGGGCCCAATGTTATCATGTGATGGACTCAGGAGTTGTAATTTCACTGTTTGGCCAGTAAGAAAATGTGTTTCAAAGCCCAATGCACTTCCAAGCTGCCTAGTAATTACTCTGTGTACTGAAAGTTCAGGACCCCAAGAAGTACACTGCACTTTAGTGGCCAGAAAGTGTAACTACACCATCACATGATGGCCTGTGGCCCTAAAAGACTTTTTCCCATTGACTTACATGGCAAAAGAGATAGCTGTAAATCCATGGATACATATTTTTGAGAGTCAAAATGATTTGTTTCTCTATCAGGATTTGATCCATTTGATCAAATAAGTTTTTGAAAATCTAGAGGAGCCAGATTGATTAAATCATTTTATCCCCAGTCAGTTTAGCTGAGCGCCAAAACAGAAGTTAGCTGTTAGGCCAGTGGAAGTTAACCACTTGGTGCTCATGTCCAATGGGCTGCACTGTGCAAAAGTTGTGCAGGTAATTTCAGAATGAGTCCGATAATTTTATTCATAGCAGTTGAACCATTTCGGCATCATGTGCCACTCTCAACAGAACAGATGGGGCTCTATGTTCAATGCTGTATCCAGTTCTCGTAATACATCCATGTGTAAGTTATTTTTCCTGTTTTTTTTTTTTTTTTACAGTTATCAACTTCATGTGCCATGAATGGAATGGAGGAAGGCTCACCCAGACATACATGGAGGTGGAGAAACCAAGACTATTTGCAGTTTGCTTGTTGTAATTAATAAAGATATGTAAATGTGGCTAAGTGTAAATGGAAGGGTATTAAATCATTAAATCGTATCTGGATCTAGTCTTTCCAGCTAAATGTTCCATAAATACAATCCTCACTGCTGGACCAAAACAATGACCTAAAAGGGACCCTGTTTAACCACAATGTTATGCACTAGTATGTCCTGTCATGGATATATAAACATCAATATTTTGAATTCATGAAAGTAAAACAAAATAGGCATACAGTAAAGATGTTTGAAATTGAAAAAAATTAAGTCTTAAATTTAACTAAATGAAAGGGAGAATACATGATACATGCAATTAAAAATAATTTTATGATTGTCCTGCTTAATACAGCACAGGTTCATACGTAACTCAGAAGAAAATGAGCATTATGTGTGACTGCACTCTCAGTCACTGCAGGATGTTGTTTTACTGTATACTTATTGATTTTACATGTTGAGTCATTTGTATCAGTGTAGCTCAGTGATCAGAAGTCATGTAGTGTTGTTTCACAGCTTTTCTGTTCCACAAACAACTTGTTAAATGTTTGACCTATTCCTTACAAACATTAATCTACATGAGGTATTTGTGAGGTATTGTGAGTTGGACCAACTCAAGTTCAGGAAGTAAAGTCGCGTCACACTGATCTTTGATGGCATGATAACTACCCAATATTAGTAAATGACCGTTTCACCTACTTTGTGTATTTCCTGTATTCTATTTTCTCTTACAAGAAATATTTTCACGCTAACATTTACATGCTGTTATTGTATAACACAAAGTGAAAAGGAGTTGAACACAAAGCAAATTTGACCTGCTTTACTTTTCCGCTTTACAACAGAAATGAAATTGATGCAGGAGACCATACTCTTTTCCTACGGGCTCCCAGACCAGGTCTGCCCATCTGGTTGTCTGTAGGGCTGCAAATAGTACGCACTTTCCTTTACTGGTAAAATTAACAATAAATTGTTATTTGAAACATAAAAACTTTGCTTATTTCAAACAATACCAAAAGTGTTTTTGCCTAAATTGCAGCTCACAGCAACATATTGCATATACTGATATACTGATACTTGCACATACAGCACTGTATGTCTGTTGATTGATCATTAAATTTCAGGTTCGATTAATCGATCATCAGTTAATTATCATCCCTAGTTGTCTCTATTCATGAAGACTTGTTCTACCCTGTCTTTTTGGAATTTATATTTTTGTTATAGCACTGTCACATCATGTTGGTGGATTTATGGAACAGATGATGCAGATCTGAAGCAATCAAATCTCTGAAGTGACACAAAAAGCAGTGTGTCGACATATTCTGGGTCATTTCTTTGATCACATGAAGTTTGAAGTGCAGAGCCCACAGGGAAGCTGTCAGTACATCATCATTTGATGTTGAATCTGGTACTGGCCTGAGCTGAAATAGAGCAAAAGGTGTGTGCAGAGTTCCATAACAATTTCATCAAAACCGAAAGATTTTTAAACTTTATTTCTTTTTAATTATATGTATTCTTTCTATCTGTGTATTTATACAAAGTACACTGATTCCTCCACTTGAATGAAATCTAAAAGGTTGGATACAGCAGTGAAAAATGTCTTGCGCTATTTCTCATATTCTATGTATTTCTTATTTATGATCATTGTAAGAACAACAGCAACTCAAAGCATTCTCTGTGTGCTTCAGGGCAAATGATCAAATAAATCCCCCCGTCTGTGTTCAGTTTTCACACTCCGCTCTGTTTACGTCTGTAAACCAGCCAGTAGTGCCAACTGATATGACACGTCCTCATGACGTCTTCCCTTCCTGCCGCCGAGGTGTTAGGCTCACCTTGAAATAAAGGACAGTGAGCCTCTGCAGGCTTGTTTCACACAGGGGGAAAAAAGGCACATTTTTCAGTCAACAACAACATTCCCGCGCCTGATACTTAAGATTTGTTGGCTTGGTTTTAAACCTTTGAAACCTGAACTGACATTACATCAAATTCACATTCATGTGCTGCATTTAGATGCCTTTCACAAGCATACCCAGGAGCAACTTGGCAAGAAATGAGCAGGAAATTGTAAATAATAAGTAGATTTAGAAAAAAAAAAAAAGAGGATTGTAATTATATATTTAAAGTTGTTGTTGTTGTTGTTTTACAGGATAATTATATATTTTAGATCCTTTTTTTCCTGAGTAATGTCATTGTTTTGTTTTGTTTTTTTGTCATTGTTGGGTTCTTTTTTTGTTTTTTTATTTGTTTGGGTTTTTTTAGGGTTTTTCCAGGAAATAACCTTGTGCTTTTTAATGTACTTTTGTGGTTGTTTGTTTTGTTGTTGTTTTGTTTTTTTGTGTGTGTGTGTGTGTGTGTGTGCTTTTGAAAGCAATCAAGTCAAGTTTCCCAGCTTTCAGAGGTTTAAAGCAGTTCGGAGCATCGTTCTGCTGGCAGCTTTGAGGCCAGCTCTGCGGTCCTGCTTTATGAAACACCCTCCAGGTGAAGCAGGGGGAGTGCAGTCTGTCTCTCAGGAAAGTGTGGTGCCCTTGACTGGTTTAACTACGACAGTGCTGTGTTTACATATAGCCTAAAGACTGAAGAAAAAAAAGAGGAATTTGACCAAAATTTAGATGAATATAATAAGACTGCCCCATTTACCATCAGCACTTTTCTAGAAAAAAAGACCAGAAAAAAAAACAAAGTTTAATAATATTTCCTATCAAAACTTGATGCTGACCTGCTCCTGCTGACTTAATGATGGAGTTGCTTGCCTTGATTATTTTTTTTTACTTATTTAGTTTGAGGGCGAGGTACTGTAGAGCATAACTTTATTTCTTGTGGTCTTTTGTTATGAGTTTAACCCTTTCAGGCATAGTGGTCACTGCAGTAGACAGCTAATTAATCTCTTAAAAGCAAGATGGCTGACTGGACACAAGAAATGTTGCTCAGGAATGTTTTGCCAATCCTTCCATAGTAGGAGATCCTTGCACTTACATAAAATTTAGTAACATCAAGCAACATTAAAGGAGCAATTGATACTTTTACTGCAACTTCAGTGCTCTTGAAGATACATCATCTGCAGTAACTTTTTTTGTTGCTTAAACCAGTTAATTTACATTATTAGAATGTAACCAGAAGTGTTTGTAACAAAAACAGTACTTTGACAATATATGTATTCTTTTATTTTATTAGAAAAAAACTTAATTGAAAAAAAAAGTTTCAGCAGGGAGAATTGTGTGGGGAGGCGAGGAAGAGGAAGGAGCTGAATGAGGGAGAGGAGTAAAAAGAGAGAGGGGGTAAGAAAGGCAAGGTCCAACACTTTTGCTTTGCATTTAACAGAATTAGAAAATGTCAAAATATGTGAACGCACTAGTAGTAATAATATATTGTTATAGTTTGACACATTATATTTAAATGTATGTTTTGGTTTTACGTGAAAACTCTCATGCATGCTTTTCACCTAAGTGGACAAAAGCTCTGAGAAATGTATGTTGTTTTTTTTTTTTAAAAGAACTTCATTTTTTTCATGCCTGAAGAGGAATAAAGACACTTGACTGAAGTACTCATAATTCATGCATTAAATCTCCACTATCAGTCATTTTATAAGCCTTTAGAAATGTGAGAAGTTTGTCTGCAGGGTATCACTAAATTGTCCTGGGCTGGTCTTGAACCTGCAGCTGTGAACTGTAGGAGGGTCATTAGCTTTAGTGTTCCATCAGTTTGTTTTCATGAAGTTGTGCAATTCTGAGCAGACAAATTTTAAAGACTGGTCAAATCTAAAGCAGTTAAGCCTGAGATATTCTGACTTTATTTTTTCTCATGTACAAAATGAAGACAAAAATTATCCGCAGGTAAACTTTAACAATAAAGTGTCAGAAAAGTTAACATGAGTTAATTTCTCTTAAAAAAACAAGCATGTAAAATACAGCAGAGCTTTTGTTTAACTGTTAAAAACATGTCCCCAAAAGTCATGGCCCCTAGCAAAGAAGCACAGACACCATACACTTAAATAAAACACCTAAACAATATAAAACCCACCCACACGGATGTCGTCATTTCCGGTTAAATTAGCGTTCTACAACAGAGCATGCGCAGACGAGGTGGCCGAGTGGTTAAGGCGATGGACTGCTAATCCATTGTGCTCTGCACGCGTGGGTTCGAATCCCATCCTCGTCGGAATTTTTTATTTTGTTTTTAATGGTAATTACACAAATAACACAAAAGATGACTCAAATCTATCACCGAAAACAATATGCCTAAAATAGATTACATCAAACATTAAAATAGCGCTTTGATAAGTCACAGAATCCAGTTTATATCAGCGTTCATATACCGAAAAATGAGTGAGAACTCCGTTTTAGGGGTTTTCAGGACGCACTTGAATCAACAACTGTTTGTTGGTTTGCCTCGTGTCCGTGTGTTTAGTGTACCTGCGCCGTCACATGAACAGCTGTGTTCACGGCCGCCTGCACGTGATTGGATACAACGTGACAGGGCTGCGCGAGCGGTGACGTGTACTCTTACCTTGATGATTGATCAATAAGCTAAGGCTTCTTCCTCAGTCCCTTTACAAAATTTAAAACGTATCCTTCGATAAAGTCCCCTAAATGTCCGCAGATAGACACTGTAGATGCAATTGGATTCTTTTAACTTGGAGAATGCTGCCATCTAGTGGAGAAAAGACATAATATAACTTGTCAGTCCACATTTTTACTGCAGTGCTTCTTAACAAAATGCTCCATTTAACCCTTTGACACTTGAGCAAATTGGCTTGACTTCTTTCAAAAAACCCCACGAGAACAAGGAAATGAGCTACAAAAGAAGAAATGACCCCCCAAATTAGCAAAAATTAGTAAAACTTACAAGAAAATTAACTGAAAATTGGTATTGAATAAATAAATAAAAACAAAACACTTGGAAAAGTGCTTAAAAATGTCTAGTCAAGTCTAACATAATTTAAAATATGTAATTATGATTATAAATATAGTATTTTCCCTATTTTTTCCTCAAAACATTTTTTCCCTAGCTTTTCAAAAAATAATTTCTAAATCTGGAATTTTCTTGCAATTTGTAGAATATTTCTTTACAAGTTGCTTGTTGCCGTTTTCCTATGTTTCTATGTTTGACCCCAAAAAATAAATAAATAAATAGATTTCACAAAAATCACACCAATTTGCTCAAGGTTCAGAGGTTTAAATACTTGAGAAAGGCATCTGATTATTCATTAAAAGTGATGCCACTCCAGGTTACAAAGGGTTAACCAACAAAATAAATTAATCCATTTGCACCATAGGCTATTTTAATGAAAAGTAACGGTGTATAAAACAAAGATAATGAAGGCTGAATTCCATTTAGCTGTGTCAGTATCAAGATCCTGGTTTCATGCCCCCTGAATCTCTTAAACTGAAGCATTTGTTGAGGAATTTCTTGGGTTTTTAACTTACAGACACCAAACTCAGTATATACTTACAATATTAAATGTAACATGAATCTCTCTATTAACACCTACTGCTAAATTAGAGGCCTTTCCTGTCTCTGATATTGGGAGCAGCATCACCTGCCCTGCATATCTGTGGTGAAACATACAGTAATAGAATAGAGTTTTCTGCAAAGAAAAACAGTCACAGCGCTTTTTAGCATTTTAATTTACAGACAATCAAATATAGAATAACTGCATGGGTCAATAAAAGCAAGTCGTAAAAGAAAATATTGGACCATATCATGATATTCCAGTTGAATAACCTGCTTTTTCTCAGAGAATTTAACCAAAGATAAAAGTATAAATGACCTTGTCCTGTAACATCACTCCACCAGCTCAGCTAGTGCCCAGCCTGTACAACAAACTGGTTAGAAATATCCTCTCAGCAAATATTCAAATCTAGCAGGGTCCCCGCAGAGCCTTAAAAAGTCTTAAAGGTGTTGAATTAATCAATCTAAAAAGCAGGCCTTGATTTGTCTTAAAATGTCTTAAAGTATTTTTTTCTAAGTCATAAAAAATATTGTATGAATCTTTTTATCTGATATTGACACATTTCTAAAAATAACTAAAAATAAGTCCTATTTTTCATTACAATGAATATTTGGGCAAAAATTCTCCCTGACCCCAAGTAGTTGGTAGTACCCCAATTTATGTTAGAATTAAATCAGTGTGTCTTTTTTCCCTTGTTTGCACAAAATATTACCTTGTGGATCCTCTACTCACTCCATACTCGTCAAATACCATGTCAGTGATCTCGGCATCAGATAAAGAAACAAAGAGGCACAGCAGTATGATACATCCTGGACGGATTCAGTTTTGGAGGCAGGGGGCAACAACCAACCCCCTTAAATCCTGTTGCTTTGTCAGTGGACATCGGCGTTGGAGGCTGATGCACACAGTCATTCTCTGTGGTGGTATGAAATACACTGGCTGGCAGCAGTTAGTATTGCCAAAAAACTCTTACAGTGGGGCCCAAAAATACCTTTTCCTATTGACTTACATTGTAAAAGAGATGTATGTAAATCAATGGAAGCATTTTTATTTATTTTTATCATGTGATAAACCCTTCAAAATGGCTTGTTTCATGACTTATTTCAATGTTGGGAAGCTGATCAATTCAGTCTGATAACATTTGGAAAGTGTAGAAGAGCCACAACATTAAATCATTTTATCCCCCCTCAAGACAGCAGAGCACTGAACTAAACTGGCAGTACCTAGCATGTCATATTTGGACATGAAGATCCACTGACAAAACTGCGGTATTTGATGATTTGGGATGAGAATGTGTTGCTTGTGCGAGCAATATAATAACTTTTATTTTCAGTGCACAAGTTTGCCTATTATCTTACGCAAACAATATCATAACTTGTTACCAAAACATAATTAACTTAAGCTCACAAAAAGAGTTAAATTTCACTGTTCTGGGCATCAGCTCAGCAAATCCCTGTTGACATTTTGGTCCCTTTTGTTGAAAAAAAAAAAAAAGCATGAACAAACACAGCAGCGGAAGCCTTTTCTCAGTCACACAATTAAAAAAACTATTAACAGCTCTGAAGATACCAAGAAAAGTGCTGCAATTTACCATACTTACAGTAAGGTGTTATATGTAATGTGACATACCTGACATATTGACACTGAATCATGATCAACAGCAATCAAGCAGCAATGCCTTCAAACACAATTGCAATATCACAACACGTATAAAAGCCAGCTCCTGGATGTCTGTCTTTGTATTGTCAGCTATCAGCTGGTACAAAGGTAGAAATGTGACATCCGGACATAGTAACATCAGCAGTCCTTTTCTTTTTACAGTGTTCTACAGCAAACAACCAGCCAGTGTTGGAGGGCCGTCCAACGGAAAGTCACAAATGTTTCATGATCAGCTGGGTCACAGGATCACAATACACAGTTAAAATCTCAGTAAAATCAGTCTTGCTTTAATATCGTTATCAGGTGACTTCTGGTCCTGTCATTTGGCCACCTGTACAGAATGAACCTGTGGTTTGGACACCCTGAGTCCTACAGGGTCGTGCTGATGCCTCCTTCTCTGATCTTCTCCCTCTTGTTTAAACTGAGCTGGCTGTCTGACAGCCTTGGATCAGTTTTAGAATACTGGGACCTGGGCGGTGCCATGTTGGTTAACTCATGATGGTCAGCGAATAGGATGCGTTCATTGTCATGGCGCACGCTTACCAGCTTGGAGATGCGTTTGCCGATGAGATAAATCATCTCGCAGATACACATGAAGATGCAAAGCGCACTGGAAATAACCATGAACAACATGAAGATCTTTTTCTCCGTTGGACGACTGATGAAGCAGTCCACGGTGTTGGGGCAGGGCTCCAGGGAACACTTGGATAACCTGAAAGAAAAGAGTAGACAAGATTAAACGGAGGAAAAAAAACATAATTTCAGTAGAGTGAGTTCTGCTACTTTCTAATTTTCATTTTCCGTTATGGTTTCAGGTTGTCCGTCTATCCAAATTCCTGTCACCTTGAGAGAATTTCTTTAAATTTGGCACAAATATCCACTTGGACTCGAGAATCAACTAGTTAGATTTCAATACTGAAAGGTAAAAGGTCAAGGTCTCTGTGACCTTACACCCATCTCATTTTAGTGAAAGTAATATCAAGAAAACCTTGAGGGAATTTCTTTAAATTTGGCATAAACATCCTTTTTTAGTCAAGGTTGAACTGGTCATGTCGACCTTATGTATGTCTCATTTCATGAAAGTGATATCTCATAAACGCCTTAACAGGATTTTTTCCAAATTTGTTCACAAAGATCTAGGTCACCGTGACCTTGCATCTGTCTCATGTACGGGATGTCTCAAGAACAACTGGAGGGAATTTCTTAAATTTTGGCACAAACGTCCACTTGGAACTCACGGATGACCTGACTCAAATTTGGGGGTAAGGTCGAGGCCACTGTGACCTTGTTCTGAGCATGATATGAGCATTACCTAGGCAGATCATATCCATGGTATATCCGATAGAGGATGTAAAGAAATGATGTGTCGAATCCAGCTTTGAAGACCAAACTCAGCAGATAGGTCCACCACAGACCCCCTCTCTTCTTGCCAGGGTTGGCGTACAGGTGAGAGCCTTGGTGCAGTTCCACATACTTCCTGTCTTTTCCTTCGCGGTATTTGACGTGAGCCATCACCATCAGAGACGGGCAGGTGACAAAAATCAGCTGCAGCGCCCACAAACGGATGTGGGAGATGGGGAAGATGTGGTCATAGCAGATGTTGGTGCAGCCAGGCTGGAAAACAATATATGTTTTTAAAAAATGTGTTGCAATAGCTTTTTCTATAATGACTGTAATATTTTAGATGGGTAAAATGAGTAATAGCACAGGTTGTTGTATTTGTGCCTGAGATAAAAACAAGGAACCTTGGAGTTTCAAAGAGACAACATTGTTGTTTCCTACCACAGGTAATGCAACTGTCGCAAAATGATGAATACAAAACAAAACCATAGTTCTGCCATAACTAAATATCATCTGGAGGATCTGATAAAGGTTATAATGCCACCATACAGGTAAAATATTACAATGCATCTAAGCTGCAGCCCTTTTCGGGAATCTGGGAAATAGTGAAACCTTAACAAAAAGAGAGAAATATTCCAACAGCAGTACTTTTCACTGAAAGACTAGAAGACAATTATAAAATGAGCATTCTGCTGTATATTTCTATTATGTTAACGAGCTATGGACTAAAAGAAAGCAATATTATTAAAATATTGCCTTTAATAAATAGTGATGATGGACTACCAGTTACCTTGTGCTGACATTGAACTGTATGCTTGAGCAAACCTCAGATATGTTACATCTATATGTTTCATAGGAATCATATCAACATTTCTTAAATGTAATATATGAGCTGATTCTTTCAACAGAAAGTGGAGAGGATGGTTGGTGACTCCTAGATGAGACGCTGCCATGCTGCAGACCACTGTTTGAAACTAACCAACAATATAAGCTGTTGTTTTTTAGTGAGTCATCATCACTGTTTCTAGCAGCTTTTTGCCCCCAAACATAGGTGTTTTTTTTTTAGCAACCCCTTGCTGTGTTTATAGCAATAAAGATCGTGCCACAAAAAACAGTTGTTTTTTAACCCTGACCATGAGGCATTTGCTGGGATCTTGGCAGGAAAAGCAGTTAACTTTTACTGTGACAGGGCTTCTTCAAACATGAATGGAAGTAGTTTTTTTGTGCCTAAAAGTAACCCCCAATTTCTCAAAGTTTGTTAAAGTAATAACCCGTCTAACTCTGCCTCTGATTGACTTACCCTGGCATTCTAACCCTAACTAATCCCACTCCTCTGCCTAAACCTAACCAATCCAACCTATGAAGGCAACAAGTAATTGTCAGTCAGGGAGAGAAAGGAAAGCCAGTCCTTTGTTATCCAAGGATTTGCAAATTTGCTTCCAGGATAACCCTGATGACATTGTTGAGGATGTTCACTCAGATTTTCGAAAGCACGCTCAACAGCCACACCAGATGTTACTGTTTTCATGGGTTGAGTCACAAGTAAACTGATATTAAAACTAAAATCAGTGGAATTCTTTTTTGAAAAGGTGCATTATGTAAGATCTGGCCGTAATTTTAGTTTGAAACATTCAAAAAATGAATAAACCCTACCAACAGAGTGTGAATAAGTAACACCTCTGACGTTATGGCCAAAATGCCTATGTATTGTACTGCGGAGATATCCACTGTTAAGCAGCCAGGGACTAGCCGTCGCTTCTGTAATAATACATCCTGGCCTGAGAGGTGCTAGTGAGTCACTGCAGCCTCTAATGAGCCGCAGGAGAGACTGAAGAAATTAAGCCAGCAGTAGCATAGAACCAATGGATACAGTGAAGTTACAGTCTCAGTGAATAAGTGTGTAAGAATCACAGCGATGGCAGAAGCTGCTAGAAAACTGTTATCCCAATCACAAGCAGCTCCTGCAAAGAGGCAACGTTCAGCAACAAAGAAAAGAAGCAATGTAAGAATATGCAAAACGAGAGTAAATATTGGTGTGGCTTTCCAGCGCTTTAGACAGCTTTTGGAGAGTAAAGGGTGCAGTTTAATGCTGAACTTGCTTTGAAACTGTGGGCTTACAGTTCACCATGAACTTTTCAAAAGGGTGATGTGACTGTTCTCTTGTTACTGTGGCGTTGCTAAAACTCAGCTAAGCTAAAAAGCTATAAAGTAAATTATACACACAAACGCCACATGTGAAGAACAGAAGACAGCAGCCTTATTTTGGGCCGCTGTATTCTTGCTCTGCTGTCAGTTATGAGTTGCCTTTATCTATAACTAATTACTGTATATTGCAGTTGTATGGACACAGTAGTAGACCAACGTTTAAAGGGTGAAATTTTGCCCCCTACTCAGTTGGTCTGGGTGGCTGGAACTTACACAATACACCTTGAACATGTCAGTCAAGTCAGTTTTATTTATAAAGTCCATTGTGACAATCACAGTTTGCCTCAGATGGCTTTATAGCGTATGACATCCCTGTGTCCTTAGATCTTCACACCGACTATAAAGTGTGAAAATAAAAATAAAAAAAGTAAGAGCCAACTAACAAACCAGTAAGGAACAAATCAGTTCACATACTGGCATAATTTTTATGTGGTATGTCGTGGCTACAGAAGTGTTCGCACAGAAAAAAATAGTGTCGTCCACATGTTGATCTTACCTGTCGAGTGTTACAAACAAAGTCTTTGCTCTCATCACCCCAAACCCTCTGTGCTGCCACCACAAACACCAGGACACGGAACACAAACACCATGGACAGCCAAATCCTCCCGAACGCAGTGGAGTATTTATTGACTCCACTCAGCAGACTCTCCAGTCCCGACCAGTTCATCACTGTGGCTGCACTGGCCTGGCCGATACACACAAGAGCACCCTGCCAAAGAGACAGAAACAAGGGTTATGTTTCCACGTCCTTCAGAGAAGATCATAGCTGAATTACTATTGCGTGCTTTTAGCTTCAGTGGTGCTTTTAACCCTTTAACACCAAGTCTGACATCAGTTTTCTTGTGTTGCATTTTTCCAGCATTTAACCTGAGAAAAATTGGTTTGGTATCTTTCAAAAACACAGAAAAATACATGAGAAACTGGGCAAGAAAAGTCATGAAAAAAAGAGTAAAAAAGTGACGAGAAAATAATCTGAAAATTAGCTGAGGAAAACAGAAAAGAAAAGAAAAAACGAAAAATGATAAAACATCTGGTTAAAATGTATTTTTGTCAGCACATTATTAATCGGTCATTTTTTCAGTTTTATTTTATTTTTTTCTTATTTTCGGGTAATTTCCTTGTAATTTATTTTACTCTATTTTTTTGCTAATTTTTGGTGCATTTTTGTTCATTGGCTTTTTGCCCTCTTACCATGTTTTTCAAAAGAAATTAAGCCAAATTGCTCAGGTTTCAACTGATTAACTTGTTTCACTCCATACCACAGTGATGTCAAATGTAGGCTTGCTATGGTTTTGGATTAGCCACATCTTGCCTGATCCAACAGATACAAGCAGGTTACATAGAGACACAGCAGCTCATCTTGGTGTATCTGAGACAGCTTGTCTGGGCTTGCTTGACATATTTCATTGAATCAGATCCTTCAGAGAAGTGACATTTAGAAACAGATTTTTTCCGTGTGTATGTGTTTCACCATTATACTGATGTAAACGGATAATTGAGCTGAAAGCCTCCTGACTTTGTCAGTGCTTTAAAAGTTGTTTTCAGGATTATTAACATCAGTTTTTCTTGATTGCCAAGACCCAATATGTGAAACTGGAATCAACTTGATCCATCAAGTTGATTCCAGTTTCCATCCTTCATCCATCCTCATCTTCCTAGCCCAGCAGGAGTCTCCTCTTGTTAACACTGATCTCACAGAAAGACCCCAGACTCTATTGGATTCACTATGTTAAACAAGAGGAGAACATCTATTCACAGTTGATAGAATTACTTGGATAGTTATGAATCTCTAAGGCCATGTTTAGACGAAAACGGTGACGTCATTGTTTTAAAAGGATTCGCGCATGAAGTAGGTTAAATAGCTCGTGAAAGGTGTCTCAATGCAGCACTAGGAAACTGATGTTAATTCAGATTTTAAAGGGTAAATTGTGTTGCTCTTTATAACTTCAGAAATGTCATTGGACCAAATAGATCAAATCCCGACAGTGATTCCACTGCTCCCCCTCTTCCATCATCCTGGCAGAGGAAACAACGTGCTTTGTGAAAGTATGATTGCGCTCTTAGGGATGTGGGACTCGAATAAAGTTATAATGAGACCTTTCAAGCTATTGTTAATGTTAATAGTCACATCTGTGCTTCTCTTAATATGACACGTCAGAATGTCTGCTGAGAGAAATGGCTGTTATTGTCAGAGTGACACTCTGACAAAGCAAATTGCCTCAATTCTGTTCCAGCGTCACATAATAAAGCGCTCTCTAAAGTTATCAGATCTGCGTGGCAGCAGTGTAACACAATGATGCCGATATCTTTAAGATGGAATTGCTACTGAAAACAGCCTCATGGTATCACATGGCAAATGCAGTAAGCCTCACTGTCCCTGGATTTTGAAGTTAGTGTTTAATGTTTCCACCACATTGTGTGCATTCAGACACACAGTTTGCACATGTTGTATTTAAGTGCTGCATTTGTATAAAAAAGTGAACAAAACTTGTAATTCCACCATAATTTAAAAATACATTTTTAAAAGCAAATTCAAGACCTACCATCTTAGTTTGGCTTTTAATTGCACTTAATGCAATTAAATGATCTATTGACTTTTTATCAAAACATTTTAGTCTGTTTCACAGTTTTACTACTTTCTATATCATTTCATTATTTTTAACATAATAATTTATTATTTGACTTTGTGCCGTTATCCTGTCATTTACCTCTTATTTACAGTTTGAGTATTTTACTTATTTCTCTGTTATTATTACTATTATAATTTAGCATTTATTTATTACTTTGTGTATTTATTTATTACGTATTTATCAATGTTTATCTTTTTATTTATAGGTTTCGTCCTCCCTCAGGTATTTCCTCACTTGTGGTAGCGTCTCCTCAGTTCCTGGTTTTAGTGAGTACTCCTTTTAATTTTATTGTTTTTATTGAAATGTTTGTTTGTGTGTGTGTGTGTTTTTGTGCGTGCACATGTGTGCACATACACGTGCGAGCTTGATTCTAGTTTTACTGTATGAAGCACTTAGTGTTACAGTTTGTTTGTATTAATAGTGCTATACAAAAAAATTCTAATTTTTGTTTGCTGTGTGTTTTTCTGAATTCTGTATTTGTCTCTACACTCGATTGTGGACGCTGTTAATTCTGTCCACACAGCTGCCGTGTGTGTGTTTAACAGTAAGCATCACTGCTTTTCTGTTCTTGTCTGCTGCAGCTGAATGATCACAGTGGGAACATTGGCATGTGTGCCAAGGAAATGAGCTTTGTGAATGAATATATGTGTGTAATGTGTATAAATAAAACTTCAATCATAAATCTCCCAGCACGTGTTACACAGTTGAGATTATCTGGATGTGTGTGTGTGTATGTGTGTGTGTGTGTGTGTGTGTGTGTGTGTTTAACAAATCCATCTTTGTCTTTGCAGACTAAGTCTAATGTTCTCCATGTAACTCTCATGGTTTCCATATGTGTCAGGTATTAAACAGATAGCAATACAACACTCCTTTATCTATTGTGCTAATCTAATTTCCAGTTCAGTTAGTGTAAAAACAACAACAGATACAACTTTGTTTAAAATGTGTATCTCATTCAGTGTTTCAAGTTCCTGTTTGCTGTAGTCAAATAACAAACTCAATGGCAGAACACATTTAAAAACTGTAATCAAGTTGAATTTAAAGGGACAGTTAACACTAAAATCAAAACTACATATTTTTACTCTTACCTGTGGTGCTATTTGTTAATCTGGATTTTCTGGTGTGAGTTGCAAAGTTTTGCAGATATCAGCTGTAGAGATGTCTGCCGTCTCTCTGATATAATGGAAGTATATGGCACTCAGCTTGTGGTGCTCAAAGTGTCAAAATGAATAAATAAAATAATGGTAAAAAAATAATACTTAATGATTTCTACAGAAATCTTGTTGTGAACAGTTTCATTCAGGACCTCTTTTTCTTATTTTACACTAGCCAACTGGATCATCACACAGAGTCTTTCATCCATGAGTAGGTGCATGCTTCCCTCTGCACAGTAATACGGAAGGTAGGTGTCGACAGAAAATAGTTCCTACATGAAACATCATCACAAGGTCTGTGGATTATCTTGAGTAACCATTTGTGGATAGAGTTTTTCAAATGTATTTTTTGGCACTTTAAACACCACAAACCAAGTGCCATTTAGTTCCGTTATATTGGCGAGACAACAGACATCTCTATGGCTGATATGTCCAACACTCAGCAACTCATAACAAAACTATCTAGATTGATAAACAGCTCAGAAGTTAAGAGGAAAAAATAAGATTTTTCGATTTGCGGGGGTGCTGTCCCTTCAAGGTATTTTTTGGGTCATTTTTTACTCAGTGATCACAGTGAAGTCCCACCACATTAGTGGTCATAAAGAGAATCCATATGTGATTTCCCACCGAGCAGTGAACGTTCCCACAACGTTAGCTAACGCTACCTACAAGCTGCAAAAATGTTTTCAAAAGACACTCTGATCTAATGCTCAAAGAACATTTCAAGGATGTTTATCATTTCAAATAATGGTCCTCTAAGGTTAAATGCTGACTAAGACGTAACATTATAACTGCAACATTCTGAGGATGTTTTGGTGATGTTGAGCGGTGACAGATCATAGAGTGGTCTATAAAAATGTTCCCACAGTGTTATATGAGGACGTTTTTTCAAGTAACATTCAGAAAATGTTATTGAGGACTGAGATTACAGACCTTTTGTAATGTAATGTATTGTGATATATTAACTAAATAAATCAATATATATATATATATATATATATATATATATATATATATATATATATATATATATATATATATATATATATATTTTTTTTTTTTTTTTTCTTTGATGTTTATAAAGAATGTTGCCCCAACTTTAAGAAGAACGTTCTGGGAACCAAAAGAAAACTTGCCACTGAAAACGTTATGAAAACATTCAGTGGTTGCACTGTACCATTCTCAGAAGGTTTTTAGAAACAAAAATTGCTAGCTGGGTTGTAACACCACCCACAGGTCTGTTTCTGGCAGTGGTGTAGTTGAGGGTATACGCAGGTACGCAGGGTATAAACGCCTCTTTTTCTGCTTGTTTGCAGTATAAGTACACGTATATGCTAAAAAGCCTGTGGAATATACAGGAGCGTATACCCACTTCTTGGGAATCTACCTGTCTGCGTAGTGGTACATCCACCTTATCAACGACCTCTACACTGCTGCTTTCTGGAGCAGCGCAGAATCGCACTCTGTTTAGAAACAAGTGAAATATTTAGATTTGAGTAAACAGCAGTGGTTCAGCGCTGAGGACTTTTCAGTGTTAACACTTTAACCTCTGGATTTCTCAAAATCTGTCACTTAGTTTAGGTTGAAAAAATAGTTTTTTTTGCAGCAGTGAGGCTTCTGGCGATAGTCCTCTGACAATGACTTTTATTTAACATGAAATCTGGTTCAATAAGTGCCACATATTCCCCTGCTCTTTGTATGTTGAGACCATTTCAGATTTTACATTATTTTTTATATTTTTAACCTCCAACAGGTAACAGCTGCTTGAGCCCTTTGAAACCTGGATCAACAGGAAGAAAATGGCAATAACAAACTTGGCAAAAAATGTTGCACAAATTGCAATATATTAGTACAATGTGACAAGAAAATTACCTTAAAAATTAGTTTTAGAAAAGTAAGGAGGATAATTTGAAAATAATCAAAAATAGGGAAAATATCCCCAAAAAACTCTAATATTATTTTAAAATTATGTTAGAAAAAATATTATAAAAAATAAAATAAAGCAAATATATATTTTGACTTTTCGGACTTTTTAGGTCATTTTCTTGTTTTTCACTTGTTTTGATTTATTTTTATTTTAGTATGTTTTTAATTTTCGTGTATTACTTTCTCACTAATTTTTGGGCCATGTCTTGTCAAGTTGCTCATTGCACTCTCCCTATGTTTTTAAAGGAAATCAAACCAATTTGGGGTTTTTTTTCAGGTTTTAAAGGGTCAAATACCCAATGTCAGTGTAGAAAATGTAAATGAAAATGACCTGTGTTGTTTGTTTGAAGGAATATAGGAACAAATTAAAACATGCAAATACATGGTATGGTAAACAGTGCTGTTCAGAAAGCTATTTTGATCACAGGATAACATTAAATCAGGCATTTCCACCATGTGGCATAGTATTTAAGTAGATTGCTTGATATACACCAGTGTGTGTGTGGCAATGTTTACTTAACTTTAAAGAGGTCCACATCCCACGGTGCCTTTTCCTGTGCTAAATCTACAGTTTAGGCTTCATGGAAAACCACTTTTTCCTTATTCTGATTGCATAACATCTTGTGTCTGAGTCATAGGAAAGGGAAGTGAATCCCCTTTGTGTCTCTTTTAAAGGTTTTCCGCATATCTTTGCATAAATACCTACTTGTACAACCTTGAGTTAGGGTGAAAAGAAGGAACACAGCATTAGTGTAACTCAGCGTGTGTTCAATTTAAACACAGCTGGTAACAGTCTTTGTTTACCGTTCAGTCCTGTCTTTAAACATGTGAGACAAAATTAATGAAAATCCAACAAAAAATAACTTACCTAGCACCAAAGCCAAATCCCCAAGCCCAATGTGTCGACACCAGCAGGAGAAGATTAAAGCAGCAGTACAGTTAAAGAAAGTGAAGTCAAAAGTAGTTAAAAGTATTCCACTGCTTTTTCTTTCTCTGTGTGTCTGCTCTCTCGCCCTTCCCTCAGAAATCCTGCCAAACCAGATTCAGCAGCTGCTACGTCACACACACACACACACACACACACACACACACAAACTTTGCATGCTGTGTCTTGTCAGACTCCACTCCCTGTTGGCCATGTAACCATACACCTTATAAATAGGTAAAGAAACACACATGAGCTGTATTGAGCAGGGTGACAAAACATCCATCACTGCTGATCAGAATGTGTGTGTGTTAGTATGTGTGTGTGTGGGTCCATGGGTGTGTGTGTAGGAAAAAGAGAGTAAAGAGAGAGAGAAAAATGCCACACCCTTTATGTTGTTACACTACCCAGAGGCCCGTGGGGAGTAATGCAAATGTGTTTTAACAGTGAGCAGTAATGACATCAACATGATAACAGACCAACAGAATTAAATCACATTTAAATAACAGAAGTGAACTGAACTGTTTTAGTAACTTTTTGTGACAATTGTTTCTATAAATTAACAGCAGTAAATAAAACAGAAAAATGCAGTCATGTGTATTAAAGGGGTAGTTCAGATTTTTTTTAAGTGGGGTTTTATGAGGTACTTATTCATAGTCAGTGTGATACATAGCGTAGATGTCTTTCAGACTGTCCCCAGTTTGGAGAAGCAGCAGGACGTGTCAAAACAGAAGCTAAGCAATTTACTGCTGTGGATGGGGGTCAGCAACAATATATAGATTTTAGCTCCCGAAAAAAAGTTCCACCAAAACAAATCAGCAACAGATTAAGTTTATGCTGTATAGGGAATATTTCCACTGCTTTACCTTTCCATCAGACAACCTGCTCCATTAACAGCTTCAATCCCACATGTATGCTCTTATCAAAGCCACCAGACTCCACTGACAACAACAGTAATTTCAGCTCACTGACCACAGTAAGTGCTGGCCTTCTGCTTCTTTAATCAGTTACTTATTTTGTGTTATTGTGTGACTTTGGTGATTCTGAACTAACCGCTTTAAATGCTAAAGTCACACAATAACACACACAAACTAACTCCTTGAGGCAGCAGGAAACCAGCAGCTCCTGTATTCAGCGATGTTAAATCAGTGTTTTTTTCAATGGAGTCTGGCTTTGAAGAGAGCGATATAAAGGTTTCAGTTTCCTTGGAAATCACTGTCTGACAGAAAGGTAAAGGAGTAAATACTCTCAATATATAGCGTACACTCAAACTGATATTGATTGCTTTAGGTGGGACTTTTTTTAGGTGGCTAAAATACATTTTATTGCTGGCCCCACCCTCAGCAGTACATTGCTTAGCTTCTGTGTTGGTGCTTCTGCCTGCTTCTCCAAATTGGGGGCATTTTGATGGCAATCTCCTGTATTTCAAACATGAAGGAATATGGATAAAAACCTCATAAACCCCCTTTTCAAAAAATCCTCATTTTCTGAATGTTGCTTTGAAAACGTTCTTCCTATGTTCTCATGTAACATTGTAGGAACATTTTATAAAAGAACATTCTATGATCTGTTGCCTCTCAACATCACCAAAACATCCGTGTTGCAGTTATAGCGTTCTGTCTTAGTGAGCATTTAACCTTATAGGAACATAATTTGAATTGGTAAACATTCATAAAACGCTCTGAAAATGTTTTCTTTAAAAAAACAAAAACATTATTGCTGCTTGTAGGTAACGTTAGTCAATGTTGTGGGAAAGTTCCCTACATGCTTTGTATCTGTATGTTGCTATATGTTGCCATGCGTATATTGGTTGGTATATCTGTATGTCACTCTGTGCTGCTATGTTGTAGTGGCTGTAAAAGCAAATATCCCTGGAGGACAAATAAATCTGAATATAAAAAGGTGTTCCAAAGATGTAAAGTCAATCAAATTATTTACTTAATCCTTTGAAACCCGGGGAAATTGGCATTGTTTTTTTTTTTTTAATCATGGGAAGGTAACAACAACAAAAGAAGAAATGACACAGAAGTTAGCAAGAAATCTGTAAAAAATTAAAAGGAAAAAATTCCTGAAAGACAAAACTACAAAAAAAACAAAAAACAAAACCCCAAACAAACCGAGAAAGTAAAACAGCTGGTCTTTGATGATTTACCTGGGTGGGACACCAGCTGGACATGCTGGTGTGACCAGCCTATCAGACTGCACACAAATTTTATTGTTATGCAGATCCCATGACAGCAGACTGAACTGATTTAAACCCTTAGCTTTTCATACTTTTCCCTTGTGATACTGTCATTTCCCCAGACTCAAAAATTAGGCGGAAACAGTCCATTTGTTAACTGGTTTGGACTCCTTTGCCAGCTAACAACAAAAACTCAGACAGCTTACACCAGGATCAATTGATGGTTAGAAAATCACCTTTCCAGCAATATGCTTTTTGTATGTAGTAGGTTATAACTAAAAACAGTATGGTAGAAGGAAAATAACAAAAGAGACAAAAATGTATTTACACATGCTTTCTTTTTTTTTTACTTTGAATAATAAGCAAAGAATAGGTGTCCACTTTGAGGTAAAAAGTGAAAGGGGTGTGGCTGAGTAATAGGGTTTCTAAATTGCTAAAAGAAAAAAGCTTACATTCCCAACTGAGCCCTTGTTCCAACTGACCCTGTTCTCCCCTATTGTGTGTTTTGCATTTGTTGTAGGTCTGTTGATGCATGTTGTAATCTGTTTCTTTTTACTGTTTTATGGATTTGTTGTTGACAATGTGACTCGTGTGAAGCACTTTGTCACCTTGCTTTGTGAAAGGAGCTATAAACCTTAATTACATACTTGCCCAACATACATGTTGTTTATTTAAAACATCTTAGAAAATGCTGTCATACCATGGTCCACACACCCACTATCAATGTGGCAAATATACATAGAGGGGCAAAAGTCTGCAGAGCTCCTAAGCAGTTAACAAACTGCTGTGTAGTTTTGAATATGTCTTCATGGGATTCACAGAAAAAAAAAAATAGAATAATGATTACTTTAAAAACATTTACCCTTTGGAATCTGGAAAAATTGTAAATATTGCAGAAATAAGAAAACATTACAAGTGGATTTCCTGAAAATTAGCAATATGTAAAATAAAATGAAATAAAATAAAATGATATATTCAAATAAAACCTAATCAAATGAAATTTATTGGATTAGATTGACTTTATTGATCCTGAAGGAAACTGAAGGGTCAAGCAGCTCACAATAAAAGAATAATACAGGACAATAAAATAATAAAATAAATAATAAAATAAATTTAAAAAGTTCAAAACAACAGCTAAAAGTGATAAACACATTTTAAAAAAAGCCTAGAAAATACTAAAGGACTAAAACCTAAAAATAAAAATCAGAGAGTAAATCAAGTAAAATAAAATAAAATAAAAAAACAAGTAAAAACAGAACAAGAAAATTACACCAAAAACGGCTTAAAAATTATTCTAATGATTGAACAATGACTTTAAATATATTATAATGATAAGTATAAAAATAGCTCTCTGGACATTTTTCCCAAGCTTTTTAAATTTTTTCAAATCCATTTATTCCTTGCAATTTGTGAGACATTTCTTGTCGAGTTTCTCTTTGCATTCTTTCCCCATGTTTTTGAATGAAATCATATCAATTTTCCCAGGGTTAACAAATTTTAATATTTGTGAAAGGGGTCCGAATGCAGCACAAGAAAAGTGATGTTGATCCAGGTTGCAAAGGCTTAATACACTAAGTATATGGTGTGTCTGTATTTTACTTGTGCAAACAGTAGATGGCAGCAATGTGTTCAACATCAGCCTGACAGTTACAGTTTGCCTGCTTGCAGCCTTATGATACCATCCAGTATATTGTAATAAATTGAGGCAGTACAAAAATTTCAGCTATACATGGATTAATAGAATATGACATTTAGAGAAAAGAGAACATTGACACCGATCAATTAAAATTTCATGTCTGACTTAACTAAATCTGCTCACTCTGCTGCAAAGACACAAAATAGCACTTTTATAAAACAAAGCAACATAATGTGAAGGGAGACTTCAGCATAACAATCACAATCAGAAATACTTTATTGATCCCTGGGGGTAGCTTGTAGCTAGTTACAGTAGCTCTGATGCCAGCATAGAGAATTATAGCAAGAAGAAATAAGTACAAGCACAAGTAGCCTTTATAAAAATACAAATGTAAAAACAGAACTATATTAATAGTAAACAATAAGCACAATGTGTAAATATTCTAAAAATAAAGTATGTATAATATGCTGAGTATGTAAGTGTGTAAAAATAAAAATGTAAAATAATAGGCTACAGTAATAGACAATTAGCACTTATATGTGAATATTTAAATTATGCCGAGTGTGTGAAGTGTGTAAAGTATAAAACTGTTGCTTGTGCTATAATACTGGTTCGGGGTTTTTTTATGTCAAGCGAGCAGAGGACAGGCTGAATCACACCGGAAATGAACTAACAAATTAAAACAATCGTAGTTTTACAAAGCAGCGCGATGTGTCATTTGTACGACCTTTATTTTTCTAAGCTTGCAGCCGGAAGCGGCGGTGGTCATTGTGGCTAACTCGACATTCAGTTCAACATGTCTCCTTCGCAGACTCTTCTGTGTCAGTAGAAGCGTCTGGATTTTTTGCGAAACTACTGCGTTTTGTAAGTAGCAGTGTCAGCCGTGTGTGTTTCACTTCGACGCAGCAACACATGCTAACGTGTTAGTAATGTTATGTGCGTTTACGGGGCCGCTGTGTCCGCTGTCATTCGGCTGTTATTGAAACCCGGCGAGCGCTTTAACGTTAGCCTGGAAGTGTTAGCTCGCTGTTTATTCTGGGAACATGGTTGTTGACCTGCTTTTACATGACCTGGCAGGCGGCGAAGCCGCTAATGGCAGATGGCGTTGCCGATAAATCTTGTGAAGTCGTTTCTAAATCATTTAGTCTCCGGCTGGGTATGTTAAAACCTTTGTGGTATATATAGAAATTTATAAGCCTTTGAACGTTAGCCGCAAGCTAACGTTAGCTGTACCCAGCGTTAGAGCGTTGCTCCAGCTAACGGTAACTGCCAGGTGAGACTGTGACTGAATATTGCTGCTGTTCAGGCATAACATTTGCTAGCGGTGGCTAAATATTGTGCTTCTAACAACCTTTAAGCTGTACTGTCCCGATAAGTGCTGGCTAATTTCGTTCACAAACTTGCAGGTGTATCTAACTGAACACGGCACGTTAGCTTTAAAACTGTGTGTATACACATATACAAGTTGCTCGGTGGATGACCGAATTTAGTTATGAGTTAATCATTTATGAACACTAGCCAATGGTCACGTTTGATAGGGGAGGTTGTCGTTCCCGGATTTTGTCATCAATTCGTTAGCTAATGCCCGGGAGATATCCTCCTAAAACTAGGGAGCGTTAGCTGGGCGTTATTAACGTGTTGTCCTCTCCGCAGCAGGTTAGCAGCAAGCTAGCGGGCCGTTGTCAGCCAGGACCCAGAAAAGCATCATCATCATCAATGGTGTGTCTACATCCCGGAGCCGTCACATTTTCCTGTGTCCGCTCAATGAACCATCTCCTCAGCTCTCATCACAGTGAGTACTTTACCAGAGTCAATCTCTTAGGGACTGTTGCTTATTTATCAGAGTGGAGGGGGAAGTGCAAAACAGGTGGAGGCATTTAAAATGTTTTTCAGCACAGGGGAGGGAGTTTAGTTTGTTGTATTTGGCTCAGGGAAAGAATATTCTAGTTTACAGGGTCCCCACAGTCACTCGTGCCTTATATATAAAGACAAACAATGATGCACCTTTATATATAAGGCAATTCTTGGTTTTCTCCCAAACTACCTATGTTTTTTTATCACACGAAAAAGTACCAGACAGTATTCATTGCATTCTTAGGACGTCTTAATGCTCTCTGTCCCGAACGATCGGGCAGAAATTGGGCAAAGGGCTTTTGGTTGTTCTGTACCCTCAGCCTTGAATTTGTTGCAGAATGACTTGCAACTCAAGGAACTGGTGTCATTAAATGTTTTTAAATCTAAAATGATATACTCTATAAGATATTTTTAGCTTGCCTGTTTGTACAACTGACTCTCAAGGAAGTTGTTTTTTGACTCAGATTGTTTGTTTTGTTTTTGTCTCACTCTTACTGAATGCCAGTTAACTGTATTGATATGTAAGATAATTTGAATCTCATATGTGTTTATAACACAGGGCACTTGTGACAAGAAATGTTATGGGTGAAAAGTCACGGCAAAGTTTGGAAATTCTGTCCATGAAAATGTGTGGGAACCCTGACTTAAATGGTTGTGTTTTGTATGTATTTGAATTATCAGAACCTCAAAACCCACAAGTGGCTTTGAAAGCCATGTTTCTGCAAAATCTCCAAAATCGCGCTTTTTTTATAGCCAGAAACTGAAAAATGTAGATATTATTGGTCGAGGGAGCGTCTTTTTGCCCCAGTCACTCAAGGAGGGTCTTGGGAAAATATGAATATCTTCAGAGAGGGTCATGATATAAAAAAAAATATAGAAAGATTGCACTCCAGCTAACCCCCACTCTGATGAATAAAGTAAACCCTTTAATCCTTTGAAATCTTAGCAAATTGTCTTAATTTCTCTGAGAAACATGGGAAGAAGGCAATGAACAATAAAAGATGACATCATCCAAAGCAAGAAATTAGTAAAAGTTACAAGAAAATTCAATGAAAAAAGAAAGTAAAAACAAACAAACAAAGAAATGACTTGGAAAAAGGGCTTAAATAATATAATATAATATAATTTATAATATAATATATAATATAATATAATAATATAATATAATAATAAAATTATAATTTAGTAACATCATTTTAAATATTCAACTCTGATAATTGTAAAACATTTTTTGTTAGCTTTTTCCTTTTTTCTCCAGACATTTTACCCTAGCTTTTTCAAAATCATTTTCTAAATCTATTAATTTCTTGCTATTAGTGGAACATTTCTTTCAAGTTGATCATAGCCATTTTCCCCATGTTTTTGAAAGAAATCACACTAAAGAGCTCAGGATTCAAACGTTTTAAATACTTGTGAAAGGCACTTGGAAACAGGATGAGAAAAGTGCTGTCGTTCTAAGATTTCAAAGGGTTAATACTGTGCAAATTAGCAGCTCCACATCACACTTGTGATGCAGTACTCCGTCTCTCTCAGGCTGCACATGTATGGCGTTTGCGAGGCTCGGAGGGGAGTTCTGCCAAGCCCAGCACCTGCTGCTTATTGTGGACAAGTGAACAGGAGACACCAGCTAGGCGCAAACACTGCCATTGACGCACACAGGTGGGTAGTAGAAAGACCTGGTCAGTCACATGATGAAAAAGCTCTCCATTTCTACCACCTTACAGTGTACAGGCAGCAGATAGCAGAGGCACACTGAATCAACACAGATACAGATACTGGTTATAGTACATGTCCTTATATGTAGCTAGTCATTGACGCCATCCAGCTTTGGCCTATCAGAAAACAGCCCACGCCAAATTGGTCTGATTTCATTCACACCAGAATCTCAGCAAAAACATGTTACTGAAAATAAATCTGTAGGCAAAAGGATCACATTAATCATAAAACAGCAAGCAGTTTACAATGGAATGACTGTCTCCATGTCCTCCTAGGTCCTTACTGCCATCCTGTTCAACCCATATGAAGACAAGCCAACCCTCAGCCTGTCAGCTGTCCCGGGGAGTAGGAGAGGCTGCGCTTTTATCCCAGGACTTTCCTCACAGCTCTTCTCCCTTCCTGCTTTTCCTCTCTTCTTCTGCTCTGATTCGTACCAGTCTTCTCTGAATGGGCTAGCAGATTCGAAAGAAAGGACAGACAGATCTTTTTTTTTTTTCTGTCTTCATCTTTTTTTTTCTTCTTGACTGTGGGTGTCTTCTCTCCAGTCCTTTTGATCCCAATCTGTTAGATTTTCATTTTTGTCGAAAACCAAGCCAATTTTAGTTTTTCCTTAATTGCCAAAAAAGTAGATTTCACTCCTTTTATTTCTGTCCCAGGAAATTGGTCTTGTCTTTTTGTTTTATATTCAGAGTTTTGTCTCCGAAGGAAAAGGTGATTTACAGTTTTTGCCCATAAATATACAGCTGCATTAGTTAATAAAATAAGTCACAAAGCTGTTTTGCATTTTTTTAAAAACAGTTTTTTTCTTTTAGTGAAAACTTTTTAAATTTGAAACAATCAGAAGACTTTCGCTTTAATTCCTTTGAAGAAGACCCCGTCTCTTAGCCTTTGAAGCACAGAACTTTTCTGATCTTTTATCTGCATTAATAAACCTCTGAGGGTGTAAAAATGAACCGACCGGCCCCGGTGGAGATCTCTTATGACTGCCTGAGATTCCTCATTACGCACAATCCCACCAATGCACAACTGGGAAGGTTTATAGAGGTAGCGCACATTTTAATCAGTCGTTCATATCTTTTATTAATTCTCTTTTAATAGAGAGGGAAAGCCGAAGTGACGTGCTTATCAAAGTGTGTTTTGATGTGCAGGATCTGAAGGCATTTGGAGTTAACACCCTGGTGAGAGTGTGTGCTGCTACATATGACAAGGCTCCAGTGGAACAAGAAGGTATACATGTCCTGGTGAGTACCATAGATACACACCCGATTAGGGCTACTCATGTACTTACTAACAACGTCAAGTGCACATCCTAAATCCAGCAATTTATCTTTCAAACGATAATTTTATGTTGTAAAAGCACGGTGCAATGCTCTGTGGTAATAGAGTTTCAAAATTGTATAAAAGCAGCTGCTGCCACGTTTTCATGTAAACGTATGAAAACCATACATGCATTAACATTAGAGATGCCATCATACAGCCATGTGTCTGGCAGAGTGTTGCAAACTTTGGTTGATACTGGACAGTATTTACCATGAGTTTTTATAGTACTGACATTGGGATTTTTTACATAGATTACTGTGAAACCAGGAATGGTTCCATCCCCATCAGTTGCAGAAGGGTTGCACGGTGCAATGCTCTGTGGTAATAGAGTTTCAAAATTGTATAAAAGCAGCTGCTGCCATGTCACTTTTTTTCTGTAGCTGCAGATAATTTTATGTTGTAAAAGCTGTCAACATTTAGTTTTTCAATTGTTTCATATTTGATTTTGTAGTTATTTATTATTTATGATTTAATATTATTTGGCAGCTTTGGGATGTTGAAGCCAACACAGTTTTTAGTACTGCAATTTTTGCACTGTTGTCCATGATAATCTGTTTTTGATGGGAGAAAAAAAAGCTTATTTTGTTATTATTTCAATTTTATTTTTTTAAATCCCATTCATCGATTAATCGAAAAAATAATCAACCGATTAATCGATTATCAAAATACCTGTTAGTTGCAGCACTGAACTGCACATAATGTCTCTTTACAAAAATCATGACCTGGTTACTCAAGATAATCCACAGGACTTGTTGTGAGCGGTTTCATGTAGGAGGTATTTTCTTTTACCAAATGAAACTCGCCACCTGAGCTCTAGATAGTAATGGCGTCCTGCTCGGCTCATTAGCCAGCTCAGTGGTGGACAGTGAGCTAGCAGTAGATGCACGCTTCCATCTGAGCAGTGATACAGCCGGCAGGTGTAGTTTGGTAAACTCTTAAGGTCGATATCTTCAGCACTCGGAAGCTCACACCAAAACAATCTCGACTGATGAATAGCACTTCAGGTAAGAGGAAACCTGTTCTCTTGAGTTGTGGGTAAAGTGTCTCTTTAAGGCGGACTCTTAACCTTCAAAAAAACATGTGGAGACAAATTGATGAGATAAAGTAACGACTTGAAATCCTCCCCAGGATTGGCCGTTTGACGATGGTTCCGCCCCTCCAGACCAGGTGGTTGATGATTGGCTGAACCTGCTGCAGACAAAGTTTCGAGACGAGCCTGGCAGCTGTGTGGCTGTGCACTGCGTCGCTGGACTCGGGCGGTTAGTATCCACTAAACACAGAATTTCATATGTTAATGTGTTGTGTTTATCACATATGAACAGCTTTCTGAAATAAATTAATGAGCCAAGTCAGTTTAGTTCGTAGACTGTATAAAATAATAGACGCACTAACTGTGATGTCAGCCATTGGTTTGTAGACTGCCATTCTAAAGCCTCAAATTCGGCATTTTGGCATTTGCCAACTTGGTTTTTTGGCTCCAGAAGTGAACGTATTTGCACAAGAGATTGGAGCTGTGGATGAGTAAGGGATGGATTTTACTCGCAGACTGTAGTGATGCTTCATAGATTAAAATTATTTTTGTACCAGGCTTTAAATATGTTTATTTCTGGTGAAAGTTGGGCATTTCAGCCTGGGGGTCCATGGGGATTGACTCACTTCTGGAGTCGGCCTCAGGTGGCCATTCAAGGACCTGCAGCTCTTGGCACTAATGTGTTAGCTTCAGTTTTCAGCCTCAGAGGTTGCTGCTTGGCTCAGGGTTTTTTTTTTTTTTGTGTGCGTGTTTATTTGTTTCTTTATTTTTCGGCTGCTGATTTGCATGAAATCTGTAAAACTCGGCGTTCATTGTCAGCTGTTAGAGATGAAACGGTATGTATATTTTATATCATAGTTATAGTGACCAAAGTTATCACGGTCTATTATAATGGTTTTGTTAAAGTGTGCTGATACACACACTGAAACAATTTCGGTAAGTTTTAAATGAAAAACATAACTGAAGTTAGCAGTACTATGCACTTGTTTGCAGAAACATTAATCTATTAACAAAGCCAATACCTCATGTAAACGTATGAAAACCATACATGCATTAACATTAGAGATGCCATCAAACAACCATGTGTCTGGCAGAGTGTTGCAAACTTTGGTTGATACTGGACAGTATTTACCATGAGTTTTTATAGTACTGACATTGGGATTTTTTACATAGATTACTGTGAAACCAGGAATGGTTTCATCCCCATCAGTTGCAGAAGGGTTGCACGGTGCAATGCTCTGTGGTAATAGAGTTTCAAAATTGTATAAAAGCAGCTGCTGCAATGCCAGTTTATTCTGTAGCTGCAGGATCAAAAATTAAAATTTGGCACTTACTCAGTTAAAAGGAAAGTTAGAGCCAAAAGTCAAATTACAAACTGAATTAAAATACTGTTTTAAGACGTCTGCTTCAAAAAGGACTGCCCAAACAGATGGTTGGACATTTTTAAATTCTATTTGTTGTTTGTGCTCAGAGCTCCTGTGTTGGTGGCGGTGGCTCTGATAGAGAGTGGGATGGAATATGAAGATGCCGTTCACTTCATCAGACTGTGAGTACAAAACACTCATTCTGCTGTTCTCCTTTTGACTTACATGCCCAAACAACTGCTCTGCTTTTCATGTGCCACATTCAGTACTTTCTATGTTGTTTTTAGAAATACTGCCTCTTGTTTTAAGCATAATATCACTTGTTATGTTGTCAGGAAGCGTCGCGGAGCGTTCAACTCCAAGCAGCTGCTATACCTGGAAAACTACAAACCTAAACTGTGTCTGCGCTCCAAAGATGCCAACGGACAGAGCTGCTGTATACAGTAGGAACCACATCTTCACTGGAAGACTTTCGCCTCGTAATGTTAAATGGAAAGTTGGCATGTTCTGGTGACATTTAAGGCCACAAAGTCTATTCACAGCACTTATTATTTCTGTATTTCTAAAAAATCTGGCAATTCATGTCAAATTTCTGAAAATCTGCTAAAACAATATACAATCTCTGATTTTACTTAAAAAATGAACCGAAAACAGGGAGGGTGTTAAAAAGTTTTTATTTCTACTTTTTGGTCTGTAAAATCACCTTAATATGTAGCAAAAGGAACCATTAACCCATTAAAGGGAAACCACACTGATAAAACTGAAGTAATTTGAACTCTTAGTGTCACTGAAAGTAAAAAAAAAACGACAGCAACAACAAAAAAACATTCATTTCAGAGGCCCCTCTCTAAATTCAGTGTTTCAGGTGCAGCTATAATAAATGCCATTGATGGTTAACAGACTTGATCAGATTTAAATTTACTTTGGGATCAGACAGTATAGAAAATTGTGTGTCAGTAGTCAAGTGTGTTTGACAGTTAATTCATTCTTGTGATGTTAAACTGGTCTGCAGCTTGATATTTGTCCTAAGCTCCAACACTGCAAATGCTGAATAAATAGTTGGCAGTATGTGCTTTCAGAGGCTTGCTGGTTTATTGCACATCAATCCACACAGTGGTCCAGGCTGATTTGTTTATTCCAATGTTTCTCCACTGACCAAATCGATGTCCTGCAGCCAGAGTACAGCGCAGATGATAAAGAACTCAAAAAGCAAATATTCAGGAGCAGTGTGTAGAATTTGGAGCGATTTGTTGGCAGAAATGGAATCAGATTTTCATAATTTTGTTTGAAACAGTGTTTTATCACCGGAAACTGAGAGTCTAGCTTAGAAAACGCACGTCATAACTACATAGGGAGCAGGTTCTCCTCCACAAAGCCTGCCCTGTTGCACCATGGCACATCTACCGTAGCCCACAAAGGACAAACCAAACACTGGCTCTGGAGAGGGCCGTAGAATCACATTTTTACGTTAACTGAAGGCTACCAATTTTTTTTCACATGCTTGAAAAAGGAAGGGTATTTAATTGGTTGCAATCTGCAACCTCACCACTAGATGCCACTAAATTCTACACGCTGCACCTTTAAGAAATTTGCTTTAACAAATATTTCACACTCCAAATGATCATTTGTGTATCGGTTACTCACCCCATGTCATGTTGAATTTGCTAAGAAAACATTGTTTTTGTCGCATGCTTCCAGTGAATGAAGAATTTGAAAACTGAGAAAATTTTGGATGAATTGAAGTAAATGAGGGCTTTACAAAACGTCCAGGACTGAATGTGACACAGAATTAAACTGTTGAATCGGATTTGACTGTTTAATATGCTCAAACATAAACCAGAGATTGTTTCAGATTAAGTTGCTGCTCATTCACCGCTTTCAAGCAGACGGTCTCTCCTCTCTCTTCTGTGTGGCTACCTGCAAGTTTGCAGCTTTAAAGAGTAGCCAGAAAGCCAAGAGCACTCATTCTGTAGCAAAATCTGGGGAACAAAACATCCCCAAAAGAACGCCACATAGCAAGCGAAAAAAAGTCTGTTCAACTTGAAGCTATCTCAGTCGACTTTGGGTCTCTGACTGATTCGAATCTCTAACTTTTAAAGGTCAGCCCCCCAAAACATAAATAATTATAATTATCATTATAGAAGTTGCTGTGAGCTTTAAATTCACCACTCCTAATCAGAAAATCTCTCCTCTGTGCTACTGCCTGCATGTCCGCAACTCTGTGTACCAAAGACTAACATAAAAGTCAAGAGCACTCACTCCGCAGCAAAGTCTGGGGACCAAAACGTCCCCAGAAGTACACTGCACAGATCAAACAACTTCTCAACTGGAAGCAATCTCAAGTCAATTTAGGGTCTCCGATCGATGATTCAAATTCCTGACTTCCAAGCAGCAGCCCTAAAAACGTCACACAACTCTTGCAGTTTAATCCAAGTTTCATATACAGTATGCAGTTGGATGTTCAGTACTTCCCAAAAACACAGCTGCTTATCTTGACTTGTTAGTGACATTTTAGCAAAAATGTGTTTGCAAAGAGCTGAGCATTGGACTAGATTAATGAGATTTGGATTATACTGCAGGAGTTTGTAAATGGGTATTTTGAGATAGTTTTACTTTCAGTTCCATGTCGTCCCCCTTTACTTCAGTTCAGCTGGAATTTCCCCTGTTTTTGGGTTCTTCGTTCACTTTGGAGGCATTTTAGAAAAACAAATATTTCTTCCCGAATGTAACATAACATGTGGTGAGATATTGATCAACAAATTCTCTTTTAAATAAGAGTTTAAAAAGATTTATAAATATATTGTATGCTCTATTAAACAACAATACAATCTATCTACTTAGTGTATGTCCCAAGTCAGAGTCATTGGCACACAGTCTGCTTCTCTAGAACAATCTTGTGTTGGTTGTAAATGTTTGACACTGTCCTTCACCAAAGGCACAAGGACCAACATGCTAAAAGGTCAGCTGGTGAATGTATTTTTATATTAACACTTTAAAGTTTTGGTGGATTGTCCTATTAGCTATCAACTGTGAAGAACACTAATATAGTCATCAGTATGTCTTTTGTAATTCGTTGGCCCCAGTGCTCTTTACCTCCACTGCACTACACACAATATTTCCCGACATAGTGCGTGATGGAGTGGCAGCATACAGTATGTGATTTATTGGTCTTCCTGCTAGCAATTTAACATCGATTATATTGAGCAGTATTAGCGGGATACCTCAGAATGTTGACTGATAGTAAGCTCTATGCAGACACATGAGCATGTACTATTTCCTGTAAGATGGTAAAGAACAGTTACATGTACTAATAGGACAATCTCCCACATTCTCCCACTTTCTGTATTGCTGTTTCAACCACCAGAGGACAGGACTGTGGAGCCAGCACGGCTGCCACTGAAACATTTAGTGGACGTAGCTCTCGTCAGTCTGTACCTGCTTAGCTGTCTGGTCGGCTGCTGTGTTTATACGATGCTGTTGGGTCTTTGTGATGTTATTATTTTTTTCTATAGTTTTTATTTTTTTCCCCCTGTACCCTTGACCTGTTTGTACTTGTTATTTATTTATTGATTCCACAGTGTTTTTTTTGTGAAATGTCTGTCTGCTAGAAAAACTATCTAGTGGTCTTGTTGGAAAATTAAAGTGTTTAAAGTAAACCGTTGCTTGGTGCAGAAAGTATTTTGAAAATCATCCTATTTGTAGTTCCATGTGTCTGTATTGTGAGTTATGAAAAAAATGAGTTGTCATTTTTTGTTATTGTATTTTCAAGCATATTTGCATAAAATTGATCAAAAATTCAAAATTTATTTCAGATTAAAGGAATACTTCCCCTCTCAAATGACCATTTTTATATCAGTTCTGTGAAATACGAAACTTTTTGTGAATTTGTGAAGAAAACTTTGTTTTTCCTGCATGCCTCCACAGTGAATGTAGAATCCAAAAATGGAGAAAAAAATTTTGATAAGAAAATGGGGTCCACTTTGAACAGCAGCAAAACTAGATCAAAACACCTGTTTTAAACAGAAAAATCCAAGTCTCATTTATCCAGCCAAACGTTCAGCACATCCCAAACAAACAGTCCTCTCTGACAGCCAACTGACTGTGAAGTATCTGTACTCTCTTCACAGTCAGACTCCTTTAACAAAAACAGTATTTTTACTGCTCTGAACACTGCTGGTCTACCACAGCCTCAATTGGTATTTTGTTTGTGTTATTGTGTGACTTTCCTGAATCTGAAATAACGCTTTCAATAACACAAGCAAACTAACTGACTGAGCCAGTGGCAGAGCAGCAGCTCCCGACTTCAGCGAGGAAAAATGACTGTTTTTATAAATGGAGTCTGACTTTGAAGAGAGAACAGATACTTCACTTTCAGTTCCCCATCAGAAAGGCCTGACTGTTCGGGAAGCGCTGAACATACGACCGGATAAGCGAGATTTACTGCACAAGATGTCTAAGAGTTTGTAAACAAATATTTTGATATAATTTTGCTGTTGCATAAATGTGGACCCCGGCAACTTGACTCAAGAATTTTATCAGATTTGATTCTTAGTTCTTTGCAAAGGCGTGCAAGAAAAACGATTGTATACTTCTCAAATTTAGCGTAACTGGGGGTGAGTAATTGCTGCATGAATTATCATTTTGGGGGTGAAGTTGTCCTTCAATAGCCTCTTAATTAAACCACTCTTTTGATAATTAAGATAAGACCATTTTATCAATAGAAACCGAGTTATATCTTCAAAAGCACTTTTTTGTTAATATTTTTAAATGAGGCTTTACAAACTGTCGGGCTGCTTCTCAGTATCAGGTCACAGTCACTGGACTGCATATAGGACTGCAGCTGCAACACGGCAGCTACCCAGTGTGATGCTGAGCGTGACCTGTCCTCAGTCAACTCTCCGAGTGTGTGTGTGTGTGTGTGACACACAGTGAGAGATTGCCTCTGGCTGCAGTGATGCTGTGTGAATGTGGCCATCAGGGCGGAGTGACAGCATCGCATGGAGCCAATTCAAGGTTGATTGGTTTTATTGACTGACCCGACAACACACACGCTCATGAACTAACCTTGAACAAAAGAGCCACAGCGGATAAATATAATAAAAGCGCACAAACTGGGGTTTGAATCTGGATTCTTAAATACATAACTGAGGAAAAGATGTATCGAAGCTGTCTTTCATGTTCATGTTCACTGAAAGAAACAACTGAAATCCACATTAAGCCCCTGAGTGACTTTTTTAGACATTAGCTCAGTGATCTGAGAAAAAAAAAAATTAAGTGGACTCCATTGTTGGAAGAAAGTATACCATTATATTTCCCTTATTTGTTCAAGTTTGGTTTTATTTGTAGAGCATGCTCGTATACAATTACAATTAAAGTGCTGTGCAGTGTTGAAACAGTAGAAAAAGCATTCATAACACTGAACACAGACAACACACTAACAAGAAGGAACGCCTTTCTGAAAAAACTACCATTTTTTTCAACAAATAAAAGGATTCTTTGAGTTATTGCAATTTTACATGTCCCCAAATGAGTGTAAGGGCTAAATGCAAACTGGGAACAATAACTTACAGTAAATATACAGCTTCATATACTGCTATACAGAGATGAAAATAAAATTTTCTCTGCTCCTGAGCATCAGTGCAGAGAGGTCAAGTTCAAATGTTTCTGTGATCAGGCTGAGTGTTGGTAGCTGCTGTGGACAGTAGAGGGCGCTCACATCCTGCTACACAGTGAACATTAGAACTGAGTCATTTGCACTCAGGTTAAAATAATAATTAAAAAAAACTCTTTTGCAGTTTTGTAAATGTTTTTCTTTTTTTTCAGGAGAGCTGAAGTGACTCCGTTTATGTTAAAACAAAAATAAAAATGATAAAGTCCTGCTGTACAATGTTAGACAAATGCTTAACATATGTGAGCTAAGGTACTGTAATGTACTGTTTATTATTAATAATAATGACACTGTGGTTTGTACACTGTCCCTTGATCAGTAAGAGCACACACACACACATACACGCGCGCGCATACACACACAGAAAGAGTCCTGCAGTGTCCTTGGCAGCTGAGGACAGCTCTGTGATAATCTGCTGAATATATGACAGCTGAACATCTCTAAGCTCTGTAAGCTACACGACCCTGCGCGTGAGTGTGTGTGTGTGTGTGTGTGTGTGTGTGTCGTGGAGTCAAAAACACAACTGTCTTTTTTTAAAATTAATAAAACATTTTTAATTACAGATGGAGGGATATAAAAAGATAAAAGAAAATCTGGGTCACAAATACAGGGGAGTGGTGGGTATTATGGAAAACGTCAAGTCTGCCTAGGATTGTGTTAAGGGACTGTTTGTTATTTATGAAAGGGGAGGGGGTTGGTGACAGATCAAATTAAGTAATGGGGGGGGGGCTATTTTTTATTTAGTGTTAGAGGGGCACACAAATATAAAAAGATTTTAGCTGATTTAATTCCTCAGAAAATTGGCTAAATTTCTTTCAAAAAGATGGTAAGACATTAATGACCAATGCCAGAAAAAATGACCCCAAATTAGCAAGGAAAAAGCAGAGAAAAAAAGAAAAAACAAAAAAGAAAAGCAAATTACCTGCAAATTTGAAAAGAAAGAAGAAAAAAGTTAAAAAAAAAAAAACAAACAAAAAAAAACAAGGAAATGACCTTGTAAAAGTGCTTAAAAATATAATTGTGAGACAATTTTAAATATGTAATCATGATAATTTTAGATGTGGTTTTTCTGTTGCTTTTTTATTTTTTTCTAAACATTTTTCCCAAGCATTGAAAAAAAAAAAAATGTATTTATATTTTTCTTGCAATATTTGCATCTTTGCTTAACAAGTTGCTCATTGCCTTTTTTCATGTTTTTGAAGGACCTGCATCAGTTAACTCACAGTTCAAAGGTTTAAAGATGTCTGAAAGCAGCACAAGAAAAGAAATTTTGCTCCTGGTTTGTAAGGGTTAAAAGAAAACATGGGATTTGAAAGGGATGTTTTCTTTGAAAATCACCAAAATTACACCCTTTATCGTAGCCAGAAACTGCAAAACAGAAAATTTTGTTGGATTTTTAATTTGATGGACCTTGAACACGTGGGAAAATGCCTCTGTCAGAAAAAAAACCCATAACCAAATGTGATCTTAAACTAGTGCTATTTCATCAATTTCAATTGAAATTAAATGATTGCAGGAACTAACCAGCATGCAAAAGTGTAAACAAGAGTGAAAAATTCATGTTTCATCTTCACCTGTTCACTTTCAAACATCAGTAAGTTCTTCCAATATAAAATATATTTATGGATTAGGGAGATTCATGTATTTTCCCTAAAATCACTTGTGGAGGCTCAAGAAAAAAAAAATTGTAGCTTTGGTTAAAAAAAAAAGTCTGCGCTCCTCCTTTGATAAATAAAGAACAGTCCCTAAAAAAATACCATGGCGTATAATAATGTTTTACTAAAAGCCATTATTAATTGCTACAGGTATGATAAAATAAAAAGTGATCATCATATTCTAAAGTATTGTTGTAACCGTCACAAATTAGCTGTAACACTGAAAAAAAAAAGTTGCTCACACAGCTGATGGAGGGCGCTCTCACTCAAAATAACGTCAATTAAAATCTCCGGAAAATACTATTGAATTTTACATTGCTGATTGTTCCAACACCGATTTTTGCGACATACACTACTGAAACAGGAGGCCGTTTATTGGGAGGAGGAGGAGGAGGAGGAGGAAGAGGAGAGAGCGGATCGGGACGGTGACCCACTTCACCCCGCAGTGTACCCGGAGGAGCTCCCGCTGTGGATGAACAGGATGAAATCAGTGAAATTCAGATAATGAAACTACAAACGGAGCTCCCAGCTTCCTCAAATCCACTGGTATTTCCTCTGTAACACACACACACACACACACAGAGACTCTCTCCCTTTGTGTGTGTGTGTGTGTGTGTGTGTGTGTGAGGAAGGAAGAGGGAGGGACAGAGAGAGGAGAGTGGACAGAGGAGCCTGAGTTTTAGTTTTCGGAGCATCTGGATGTGCGTCTGAGGAGAGGAGAAGGAGAAGAAGAGTTTGGATGTATGGAAAATTACCTGGCGGCTGAGGAACTGACCGAAAAAGCTCAGTAGAAGAAGAGCGGAGGACGCCGAGGAGGGAAACGAGGAGGAGAAAGTTTGTTTTTCTAACGGGACAGCAGACTGACAGCAGGAATGTTACCGGTGAGTTTTCATTCATGAAATGTATCGTGTTTGGCAGAAATGTACCGTCTTTGCTAACGTAAGGCTGCACATTAACGGCTAAACATTTGAAAGCTAGCTGCTCCAGTTAGGAGCTTTAACACCGGACGTGCAGCTAAACGACAAGCTACATTTTTAAACATTCATTACGAACATTTGAATAAAATATTTTTATCAGCTATAATTAAAGAAGAACAACTTTTGATAGCTTGTATCGTCATGATTTGATTATGTTCACGTCAGCAACTCCCCAATTAATGGACAGGAAAGCAGTGCGCGTGAAACTCTGACGAAAGAAATCCAAACAAAAATAAAAAAGATTGGATTTTTCTAAAGGTAATGTAATCAAGGTAAGGAGCTTTACAGTGATATGTAGCGTCGTGAATGACTTTAGAGAAACAAACGCCCCAACAGCGTTAAAACCCCGTGATGAATTTAGTGTCGAATCAAGATGCCAAATTTAAACAACACAACCGGAAGTTGTGCGCGCAGCTTTCAAAATGTCAACTTTTGAAGTGTCCTTTACTCGAGTTTTTTTTTTTTTTTTTACTTCACTACATGTATTTGATAACTTTAGTTACTTTGTTGAGTCAGATTAATAATTCAAGATATAATCAACAGCTAGTTTTGGCAAATAAAATATTTCGTAAAAAAAACTCTCACAATGGGAGTCTGGATTGTATGTCACAGAGTTACTGAGTACTTTTTACTTTTTGTACTATCAATATTCGGTTGCTAATATTTTTGCACTTTTGCTTGAATAAGACTTGGGATGCACTTGTAACAGAGTATTTCTGCACTCTGGTAATACAACTTTTTTTGATCTTCCACCACTGCTGGTATGTGGTAAAGAAGATAAGATGACACTTTATTGATTCCACACTGGGGAAATTCTCATGTTACAGCAGCTCAAGAATCAAGAGAAAAATGCAAAAAAGTCATGCATTGCTAAAATAGTGCTAAAAATATCACAAAAAGACATGAGATAGAATAAATAAAATAATATAAAATCTTCATACACCTTTCACTTACATGTTCATGACTGATAGCTGCGCTGGATAACTGTATTGCACACATGGTGTGTAGTATATTTACTGTAAAGATATAGAACTATGGCCGATAAATCTTATAGCACAGTAAGTGGCGAAATGTTGCATGGTAGGAAATTGCACAGGCATGTTACATTGTATAAATATGAAGAATATGGATAGGTGCATATGTGAATATGTATGATTATGAGTAAATGTGTGTTTTTATTACTGGGTGAGTGAAATAGGTGTCGTGTGCAGTGTGTGCACAATTTGTATGAAGTTGTTTTTGTTCTGACTGTTGTGTTTTTAATGTTATGGTGTGATTATTGTTTTTATTGTAAGTGTGGAGGCATTATCTGTGCAGCACTGAATCCAAGACAAATTTCCTCTGTGGGGACTCTAAAGTACATCACATTGTATAAATACATATCTGTGGTGTTGTAAGTGATGAATGATGGAGACAGGGACGGGAACAGTGTTACATGATGTTGGTCTAGTTAAAGAGTCTGACTGCTGTTGGAATTCTGCTGTGTTTTTGGGGTTTTTTTTTGCTCTGGGCGCAGCACTTTGTTACTGAAGGAGTTGGTTAAGACCCCACAGTCTCATGCAGGGACAGGGGGTCTTAGTCCATGAAAGACGTCAGCTTGACTAACATCCTCCTACCCACCTCCTCAAATGGTTAATGGACTTGTACCTCTGTAGCGTCTTTCTAATCTTCCAGTCACTCAAAGTGCTTTTACATCCTCCTATTCACACACATTCATACAGCGATGGCCGAGGGTACCGTACAAGGTGCCACCTTGTTTTTGTGCGTGTGTTTGGTTCAGTATCATGCCTAAGGATACTTAGACATGTGGACCTGAGAAGCCAGGGATAATTAATTTGATGATTTCCACTTATTTTTGCAAAAACAGCACCAATACACCATCAGCATAATCAGTAGGCTTTTATTTTGAAGGTTTCAATCAGAAGTTCTACTTTTCTTCTGTGTCTTGACAGTACTGAACGTGTGTATGCGTTTAGTGCAACTGGTCACCCATACATGGCTGAAACATTTTTATATTTGGCTTTAGAGAGAAGTAGTTGCATATGTACATCATAAACTTGCATTTGTGTGAATACGCACAATTATAGGCACAAGAAAACAGGCAGCACAGCTTTTGTTAGCTACGTTCCAAAATTATGAAATACCCTTCAAAAAGCCAGAAGACAGTTGGGCTCTGTGGACATTTTTAAGCAACAGCTGAAAACCTAAGCATTAAGTCTGGCTTTGAATTAATGTAATTATTAGTTTAGATCAATTCTCTTATTTTTACTAATTTTACTTTCTCTGTACTTTTAGACACTTTTAGTTCTTCTTTATCACCTCCTGTCTTTTGATTGTCTTATGTTATTGTCTTTTTTTTTTTTTTTTTAAATTTGGGTCGCATTTTTCAGTATTTTCATTTTATTATATAGTCACTTTGAGCTGCATTGCTTGTATGAAAAATCCACTATAAAAAGTGTTATTATTATTATTATTATCATTATTATTATTATACTTAGCCATATACTGCAAAATAAAGCAGTATATGCATACATTGTAAATAGTTTTAAAGATGTCTTATGGATGCATGGTGAGTATCTGGTTAGCAGAAAACAGTCAGTGGATGTTAGGAACTTAGACAGTCTAAAGTTTGCAGAATAAAGTTCAACTTTTCTTTTATTTCTTGTAATTTTTTTTAGCCACCTCATAAACATGATAGATTTTCTACCTGCAAAAATCAGTAACCCATCAGTATTCCTGACTTCGTCCTGTCCTTCCTCTCTCAGTCTTCATCTGTCTTCATCACTCCCTCTGTCTCTCTCTCTCACACACACACACACTCACACACTGAAAACACTACTGTGCTTTGTAGCTGGGTTGGGCTGCTGTCAGCTAGGGACAATACACTGAAGATATAGAGATGTGTTTACTGCAGAGAAAGAGAGAGAGAGGAACGGAAAAAGAGAACACTGTTACCTTGACCTTTGACCTCACCCTCAATGTTCTTCCAAGATCAGTCCTTCTTTTCATCCTTCTTTCCCAAACTACAGGGAATTTTAGCGTCTAACTTTGTCCACCCACAGATGTTTGACTCCCCTTATGGAAGTATTTTCCTAGAGCTGCTATCTACCTAATTATTCAGACTGCTAGAAAAACTGGACTGACTCCTGGAGGACTTTCGCTCTCTCAGCTTTGTCCTCACTTCTGCAAACACGGGGACG